>NC_090371.1:212316791-212518960 GCF_036365525.1 Heterodontus francisci | reverse complement strand
TTAAATGTCTGCCACTGCATCTCTATTGAGCTATCCCTTAACCTACTTTGCCTGTTCACTTTTGCTAGCACTGCTTTCATGCCTTCATAATTGCCCCTATTTAAGTTTAAAATATTAGTCTTGGACCCACTCTTCTGTCCCTCAAACTGAATGTAAAATTTAATCACTTTATGATCACTGCTGCCTAGGGGCACCTTCACTATCAGGTCATTAATTAATCCTATAAATGCGAGGTTATCCAATTTGATAGCAAAAACAGGAAGGCAGATTATTATCTGAACGGCTATAAGCTGAGAGAGAGGAATATGCAACGAGACCTGGGTGTTCTCGTACACCAGTCGCTGAAGGTAAGCATGCAGGTCCAACAGGCCGTAAAAAAGGCAAATGGTATGTTGGCCTTCATAGCGAGAGGATTTGAGTACAGGAGCAAGGATGTCTTGCTGCAAATATACAGGGCCTTGGGTGAGGCCGCACCTGGAATATTGTATGCAGTTTTGGTCTCCTTATCTGAGGAAGGATGTTCATGCTATAGAGGGAGTGCAGCGAAGGTTTACCAGACTGATTCCTGGGATGGCGGGACTGACGTATGAGGAGAGATTGAGTCGGTTAGGATTATATTTGCTGGAGTTCAGAAAAATGAAGGGGGATCTCATAGAAACCTATAAAATTCTAACAGGACCTGACAGAGTAGATGCAGAAAGGATGTTCCTGACAGTGGGGGAGTGCAGAACTAGGGGTCATAGTCTAAGGATACGGGGTAAACCATTCAGAACTGAGATGAGGCGACATTTCTTCACCCAGAGCGTGGTGAACTGTGGAATTCGCTACCACAGAAAGCAATGAGGCCAGAACATTGTATGTTTTCAAGAAGGAGTTAGATATAGCTCTTAAGTTTAAAGGGATCAAAGGATATGGGGCGAAAGTAGGAACAGGTTACTGAGTTGAATGATCAGCCATGATCATAATGAATGGTGGAGTGGGCTCGTTGGGCCGAATGGCCTACTCCTGCTCCTATTTTTTATGTTTCTTTGTTTCTATCTCAGTGCACAATACTAGGCCAGGCCATCGTAGTGGGGAAATGGCAGTGGAACAGAGGCAGACTGAGAGCTTCAATTGTAAATCATGCACTTGCATCTGAGCTGCTTCTTCAGTGATCCATAAGTAAAAATTTGACACTCAGGACCACATAAGGTGATGAAAACAGTGGTACATAGGTGCTTCACAAACTCTCCTCAGGACCAATGCCAGAGCTGCATCAGCAGCATGAAGAGACATTGCAGACCTCAGAGAAGCTGCACTCTGAGGATGCACTGTCCCATGAGTCGAGCGCATCCTCCACCAGTGCAGATACACTCATATCAGTGGGGGTTCAGTGGCGGATAGAACAATGTCACAAGGTGGCAAGTCACATGTGAGAAAGAGCCGGTGATGAAGGCAGTGACAGTTGTGGGCAGTCCCCATTGGAGGACTGAGGATAGCTCCAGCCATGCCGAGCCTTGGGGATCCTCAACAAAGTGAGTGCTTGTGGAGCAGAGAGGAAAATGAATTAAAAACAAGAAATGCTGGAAATACTCAGCAGATCTGGCAGCATATGTGGAGAGAGAAGCAGAGTTAACATTTCAGGTCAGTGACCTTTCATCAGAACTGGCAAAGGTTAGAAATGTAATAGACTTTAAACAAATAAAGCGGGGCTGGGACAAGAGATTACAAAAGGGAATGTGTTGATAGGACAGAGGGTCACAGAGAATAACTGACCAGAAGGTCATGGAGCAAAGGCAAATGGTACGTTAATGGTGTGCTGAAAGACAAACCGTTAGTGTAGAGAGGGTGTTAATTGACAGAAAATGAACAGCCCCGGCCCAAAGCACAAACATGAAAAAAGTGGTTAGAGAAAAGAAGGATGAAACAAACTAAAATAAACAAATAAAAAAGAAAAAAATAACTAAAAATAAAGACCGCAATTGTTGACAACGCGATCGGTAGGTGGCGCTGTTTTGGCACATGCGCAAATCCAGCATGTGCCACGAAAACATCACAGCTTGCGACTGTAGCAGCTGCCAGGACTAAAGATGGCGCTGCTCAAAGAATCACAGAGATGAAACCTAACAAACACGTGGCAGAATACAATGGCCGGAGTGAGAGAGTGGAGCGGGCCGGGGAGAGCAGCGCGGGGAGGGCGGGAGAGCAGCGCGGGGGGGGGGGGCGGGGAGAGCAGCGGTAGCGGTGCGGGGGGGGGGGGGGAGAGAGAACGGGGGGGGGGGAGAGAGAACGGGGGGGGGGAGGAGAGAGAACGGGGGGGGGGGCGAGGAGAGAGAACGGGGGGTGGGGAGGAGAGGAGAACGGGGGGTGGGGAGGAGAGAGAACGTGGGGTGGGAAGAGAGAAAGGGAAGGGGGGAGAGAGAAAGGGAGGGGGGAAAGAGAAAGGGGGGGGGAGAGAGAGGGAGAGGGGGGAGAGGAGAGGGAGAGGGAGGGGGGGAGAGAGAGTGAGAGGGAGGGGGGGAGAGAGTGGGAGAGGGAGGGGGGAGAAAGAGGGAGAGGGAGGGGGGAGAAAGAGGGAGAGGGGGGAGAAAGAGGGAGAGGGAGGAAGGGGAGAAAGAGGGAGAGGGAGGGATGGGGAGAAAGAGGGAGAGGGAGGGAGGGGGAGAAAGAGGGAGGGAGGAGAGGGAGAAAGAGGGAGGGAGGGAGGGGAAGAGGGAGGGAGGGAGGGGGAGAAAGAGGGAGGGAGGAGGGGGAGAAAGAGGGAGGGGGAGGAAGAGGGAGGGAGGGGGAGAAAGAGGGAGGGAGGGAGGGAGAGAAAGAGGGAGGAGGTGAGGGGAAGAGGGAGGGAGGGAGGGGGAGAAAGAGGGAGGGAGGGAGGGGGAGAAAGAGGGAGGGGGAGGAAGAGGAGGGAGGGGGAGAAAGAGGAAAGGAGGGGGAGAAAGAGGGAGGGAAAGAGGGAGGGGTCAAGGGGGGGAGAGCTGGGGGAAGTGGGGGAGAGTGGGGGGAGGGGGAGAGGGAGGAAGGGGAGAGAGTGGGAGGTGGGGGAGAGCAGCGGAACGGAAGAGGAGTGCCTTTTTCTGTGCATGCGCCATAAACACAACAGCAAAAGACTTACTGGCCAGTCCCTGGACCCGGTGACACCAAGGTCTTCGCACGCTCACTCCCCGCGGCTCTCTACGGCCTCTCGCTTCCGGCCCTCTCCATTCAGCCGTTCCCTCCAGCTGCAGATGCCCAATCAGTTGCTTTCTCCCTACCCAGTTGCTTTCTCTACTTCTCCACAGTACTTCAGGCATTGCAACTGTCTGGTCCCTGCATTTTGCATGCTCCCTCTCCCCACTCCTCCCCGCTCTCCCCACCCCTCCCCCTCTTCACCCACCCCTCCCTCCCCCTCTTCACCCACCCCTCCCTCCCCCTCTTCACCCACCCCTCCTTTACCCCCCTACCTCCAACCATAGTTGAATATCTGAAGTGCAGTTGCAAAGTCAGGGAATGTCATGCAAAACAAAACCTCAACAATTCTGGGTTTTTAATTATTGAAAAGTTTTATTAAGTTCATTAAGTATCCGAGGAACTGCTGTGCATGGATACATGAGTGTTGTGTCCAGCATTCCCGTTAGACAGACAGGCCGAGTCTCTGCTATGCACAGCTAAAGAGATTGTTCCTGGAGAGCCTTGTGGTGAATAAACGCTTGGCTCTCTATTCCACTACTGTATTGTCCATGTGAAGAAGGCAAAGTCACAAGAGTCTGAGCTCAGTCTATTCTTGGTGAATGTTCCCCAAGCGCATCCCAATGTGCATTCCTAATTCATCATAAATGCAATGTTCCTTTCCACATCGTGATGAGCTCCGCAGCATGATCCAGTTGCCTTCGTTGCTTGAATGCTGACCGTAAGTCTCGAGGATTGTTTTCTCGACAGCATGTTTTACATAAAAGAAGAAAAGCAAATCAGAGTCAGAGCTTGCCTCCCTCCATCCACTGAAATTACTGTTGTGCACACTTTTTAAGTTCTGCAGTGAAGGCACCAATTGATAACGTCACCAATGAAGCACTTATTACCCACCTCAGATGCGGGAATCAGCACATCCTTGCGTCCTCTCCTGCACTGCCTCCTTTGCTTGAATGCCGTCCTTAAGTGTCAAGGATTGTTTCTCAAGGGCACATTTTACATGAAAGGAAATAATGAAAGAACATCAGTGTCAGAGCTTCCCTCCCTCCAATGAAATTACTGTTGCGCATGCTTTATGCTCTGCAGTATAGGCCAATGAATCACTTAGTACCGCACCTCAGCTGTAGGAGTCAGGATGATGTAACTGCCCCCAATCTCGTGATGGTTCAATGCTGCTCAGGGAAAACATGAATGATGTGAGGGTGCTGGAAAAAGAAGCACATTTCTTTTGACTATGAACATAAAGCAGGCCATTTGACCAGCTATTCCCTGCTAGTGGTTATGCTACTCGTGCGTCTTCCCATCCATTCCATTTAATCCTGCCTACTACTATCAGCATCACCTTCCATTTCTTTCACTCTTATCTACCTTTGCCTTAAAGCAACACTGAGGATGGAGAATGGTGTGGCTGCACTCCCACCTCACCAGTTGTGTACGCAGCAAGAGCATTCACATTTGTGCTACCACTGGACACGGCATGCTTGTTTCTTTTAGTGCTCAGTCTCTTCTTGCTGAATGTTCCCCAAGTGCTTGACCCCTTTGGACGCCTTCTCTGCTTGACAGGCAGTAGCTGGCAATTGCGGAGTCTCACAAGGCTCTGCATGGTTGTTTCAAGGGCGGATGGGGAAACATGTGGCTGTGTGTCCGCGTGCACTGCTCGGATGGGTGCAGGAACAGGTGACTGTGTAACTGAACAGCAAGGAGAGGGTACCGCAGGTGGGGGAAGTGGAGCTTTGAACAGGCAGGCGTATGTATGGCCCATCAGATCATTAGGCCAGGGGGTGAAACGCTCAGGATCCATGGATTGTGGCACGCGACTGATGTCCAGCGCGTGGCCACCTCCATCCGAAGGTGCTTCCAGGCAATTGTTGGGCAAATTAATTGGCTCCATCTCATCAGCCAGTCCTTGTGTTTATGGCGCATGCACAGAAAAGGCACTCCCCTTCCGCTCCGCTGCTCCCCCGACCTCCCTGCCCCCCTCCCTCCCGACCTCCCTCCCTTCCCCCCCCGTCCCTCCCTTCCTTCCCCCCCTCCCTTCCCTTCCCTCCTTTCCCCCCCGCCCTTCCCTCCTTTCCCCCCTCCCTTCCCCTTTTCCCCCCTCCCTTTCCCCTTTCCCCCCTCCCCTTCCCCCTTTCCCCCCTCCCTTCCTTCCCCCCTTCCCCTCCCCCCTCCCTTCCCCCCCTTCCCCTCCCCCCTCCCTTCCCCCCCTTCCTTCCCCCCCCTTCCCCCCCTCCCTTCCCCCCTTGAAATGTTTTCAGACCAACTTAACAACAGGGACTGGAGCACATGCGTTGCCCCAGACAATGTAAATATTTTCAGAGCAACTTACCTTGGAACAATCTCCTCTGTCTAATAAAAATGAAGCAAATGTCCAAAATGACTAAATAATTGAGATAAAATGCCCGACGAAACCTCTCCTCCTTCCATTTTCAAAAACTCGCGCCGAAGCTTTCGGAAGATTGACGCACATGCGCACACGGTCTCAGGTCTTCTGCGCATGCGCTGCGGTCCGGATTGCCAGGACCAGTTTGGATGCGCAAAGGCCAATCTGGCGTGTTCCCCGAGGAAGATGACGTTACGCGATGACATCATCTGCGCATGCGCAAACTGGTCCTGGCAATCCGGACCGCAGCGCATGCGCAGAGGGCCTGAGACCGTGTGCGCATGTGCGCACCGCGGCGCATCCTGATGACGTAGCGTTGTCATCAATCACTTTGAAAAATAAAAAGGGAGGCCCGTCATGGAAAATGAATGGCCATCTGCTAGTTTCTGGACGTAGTGCACACCCTCACGCAGAAGATGGAGGAGTCCAACCATGCCATGAGTGCCACGATGTCTCTGGCATATGAACGCATGACCTCCTTCTTTGAAAGAGTGGCCTCCCTCATGGAGAGTCATAAGCAGCAGGGGATGCAGGAACAGCACAGTGGCCACCACAGTATGTCTTCAGCCTTGAGCACTATTGATCGCTCAGTTGAAGTGATGGCTCAGAGATGCATAGAAATGTTGCCAGGTGCTCACCCGCTCTTGGTTAGCAGGGAAGTGTCGGTGGGCCCTGAAAGGGCAGAATGAGGCAGGGCTGATGGCAGTGGGGCTCCTCTCAAGGCACCTCCTCATTCTGCAGGTGCCCCCTCAGCCCCGCTGACAGAGACACCAACGCTGCATCCTGCCCCCATGCCTAAGGCTGCCTCTGCAGAAATGCAGGTGAGCCAGTTTGTGACAGGGCCCTCACGGGCACCACAACCCAGAGGACACGGGCTATAGGCATCTCATTCACTGGAGCAGTGAAACGGGCAGGCTATCTCCACCGCTGCTCTAGCTGCAGGGGGAACACCACGTAGAGATTCGAGGAAGAGAACATGGAAATGCTCTTAAGGCACCCAAGTGAATCCCATTGTGTGACTATTTAAAGTGATTGTCATATTGACTTACTTCATTTTAATGAAACCGTTAGTACTGGGTAAATGAAACGTCTCAAGTGATTTTTTTTCCCCCATTGCACATTGACCAATTGGAGCAGCATGGAAGTGACATCACGAATGTGGAGGGTCAGAGTGTTGCATTGGGAGGGGTAGAGGCCTTGGATTGATTTGATCAAAGTGGTCTTAATGTTGTTATGGGCTTGTGAATGTGGCCACAACTGCTGCTTTGGGGGCCTGGATGCCAAAAGTGCAATGTAGGAAGTCCTACACTCAGGTGAAGCTTGCCTGCATGAAGGAATCCTGGCTTCCCTGGCATGCATGTCATTGAGTGTAGCCATCAGTGGCACCTCTGCATGGTCATACTGCATTGGCAGCTCTTCATCGTCCCCCTCTTTCTCTGAGGCTGCAGAATGCCCATCAGCCTCTTCCGGTTCCAGTTCTACTCCTCTCTGTCAGGTAGTGCAGAATGAAATGCACCACAATATGTAAGATCCTTGAAGGATCATACTGGAGGGCACCCCCTGACCAGTTAAGGTGCCAGAACCACATTTTGAGCAAAACCAATGGCCTGCTTAATGTTTGCCCTGGTCATCAGATGGCTGAGGTTATATCTTCCATGTACCTCTGTGCTGGAGCTCTCCATTGATGTCATCAGTTATGTCTTCAGCGGATACCCTTTGTAACCCAGGAGCCTTTCACAGAGGCTATCTGTTGGCCTGAACAGTCAAGGCACGTGAGACTGCGTCAGTGTGAAGGAGTCATGACAGCTACCCAGCTACCCAGAAACCTTGCACACACTCTTGCGGTGGTCGCAAAGCAGCTACACGTTGAATGAGTGAAACCCTTTCCTGTTCACTAATGCACTGGCTGGTCTGATAGAGTCTTGATGGGCACATGGATGTAGTCTATCACAACCTGCACCCGAGGGAATCCTGCTATGGAGGCGAAGCCAACAGCCCTCTGAGCCTGACTGGCAGAATCCATTTGGAACCTGATGCAGTCCGCTGCCTTTGTTTTCAAGGCATCTGTTACCTGGGTGATGCAATTATGGGTGGCAGATTGCGAGAAACTGCAAATATCAGCTGCTGCCCCCTGGAATACTCTGGTGCAAAGAAATTCCTCGCTGCGGTCACCTTCACCATTACGGGCAATGGGTGGCCACCCACTCCTTCTGGCCTTAGGTCCTCCTCCAAAAGGTCACAGAGGTCTGCAACCATCTGCCGCAATACCCGCAACCTTTGGAGACACTGATGCTCTGAGAGCTCCGCGAAGCTGGCCCTTTGTCAAGAGACCCTGTGTAGCACCTTCTTCTATCTCCTGGCCCTCGGCCATCCCCTCTGCACCGTCCAACTGCATGTGGGTGTCTAGCTTGTGTCTCTTCCAGTTGCTGCCCTTCCCTTCATGGCTGCTGAGGTGGCTCACACTCTAGCTCCTCCGCAGTGAACCACCCAACCTCAGAATAAGTGGCACCCATGTCACTCAGTTGCCTCTAAGGTACACATTTCTTTGTTCCTGTTGAGATGGCAGATTATTCTGTAAGGAGCTTCAGCAAATTCTCTCTCTATCACACCTTCATTAGCAGCAGTCTCACTGAGTTTTGCCTTGATAAAATGGCTGTTAATTTCACCCTTAACCACCTCAATTGCCTTCCTGCTACTGCCACATGCGTTGCGGATATTACACACAGCCTGCCCCTGGAAAAAGCGGCCAGACGCAGGAACATTGTCGGTCAACTGGCCCAATGCTTTTTTTCTAATCTTCCTGGCCCCCCAACCCCCCACCAACCTCCAAGGGTCTGGGAAAATTCTCCCCAAAGTGGCTTACAATACGTTCTAAGCTTATATTTAATTTAAAAGTTAAATAAATTGATATTTTCATTCAGTAGAAAGAAAGGATTAATAACTTCATTAATGTATAGATAATTTCCGAAAATGTATTTGAAGTAGAATTTGAGAAGGTGGTGCTCTACAAGGACCCTCTGCAGCCACATCCTCTTTTCTAAGAGGAACGGTACATGAGCTTGTCCCGTTATTGCTGTTTAGTTTTCTGTTGTCTGTATTATGGAGGAGTGGGTCTCATGCTGCTGAGCTCGCTATACCCAGCTAGCTTGCTTACTGTTCTTCTTCTTCTTCTTTGGCCTCCTTGTCTCGAGAGACAATGGGTAAGTGCCTGGAGTTGGTCAGTGGTTTGTGAAGCAGCGCCTGGAGTGGCTATAAAGGCCAATTCTAGATTGACAGAGTCTTCCACAGGTGCTGCAGATAAAATTGGTTGTCGGGGCTGTTACACAGTTGGCTCTCCCCTTGCGCTTCTGTCTTTTTACCTGCCAACTGCTAAGTCTCTTCGACTCGCCACTGTTTAGCCCCACCTTTATGGCTGTCCGCCAGCTCTGGTGATCACTGGCAACTGACTCCCACGACTTGTGATCAATGTCACAGGACGTCATGTCGCGTTTGCAGACGTCGTTAAAGTGGAGACATGGACGGCCGGTGGGTCTGATACCAGTGACGAGCTCACTGTACAATGTGTCCTTGGGGATCCTGCCATCTTCCATGCGGCTCACATGGCCAAGCCATCTCAAGCGCCGCTGGCTCAGTAGGGTGTATATGCTGGGGATGTTGGCTGCCTCAAGGACTTCTGCGTTGGAGATACGATC
Organism: Heterodontus francisci; assembly: GCF_036365525.1. Classification (NCBI taxonomy): domain Eukaryota; kingdom Metazoa; phylum Chordata; class Chondrichthyes; order Heterodontiformes; family Heterodontidae; genus Heterodontus; species Heterodontus francisci. The sequence goes on along the minus strand of NC_090371.1, from coordinate 212,509,738 downwards.
CTGCCACCTGATGCCAAGGATTCTCCGGAGGCAGCGAAGATGGAATGAATTGAGACGTCATTCTTGGTTGACATACGTTGTCCAGGCCTCGCTGCCGTAGAGCAAGGTACTGAGGACACAGGCTTGATACACTCGGACTTTTGTGTTCCGTGTCAGTGCGCCATTTTCCCACACTCTCTTGGCCAGTCTGGACATAGCAGCAGATGCCTTTCCAATGTGCTTGTTGATTTCAGGTTACTGGTGATGGTTGAGCCTAGGTAGGTGAACTGTTGAATCACTTCCAGAGCGTGGTCACCAATATTGATGGATGGAGCATTTCTGACGTCCTGTCCCATGATGTTCATTTTCTTGAGGCTGATGGTTAGGCCAAATTTGTTGCAGGCAGCCGCAAACCTGTTAATGAGTCTCTGCAGACACTCTTCTGTGTGGAATGTTCATGCAGCATCGTCAGCAAAGAGGAGTTCCCTAATGAGGACCTTCCGTACTTTAGCCTTGGCTCTAAGACAGGCAAGGTTGAACAACCTGCCATCTGATCTTGTGTGGAGGAAAAATCCTTCTTCTGAAGACTTGAACGCATGTGAGAGCAGCAGGGAGAAGAAGATCCAAAACAGTGTGGGTGCGAGAACACAGCCCTGTTTCATGTCACTCAGGATAGGAAAGGGGTTTGATGAGGCGCCGCTATGCTGAATTGTGCCTTTCATATTGTCATGGAATGAGGTGATGATACTTAGTAGCTTTGGTGGACATCCGATCTTTTCTAGTAGTCTGAAGAGACCACGTCTGCTGACGAGGTCAAAGGCTTTGGTGAGATCAATGAAAGCGACGCAGAGGGGCATCAGTTGTTTGCGGCATTTCTCCTGTAGCTAGCAAAGGGAGAACAGCATGTCAATGGTGGATCTCTGCTCGAAAGCCACACTGTGCCTCAGGGTAGACATGCTCAGCCAGCTTCTGGAGTCTGTTTAAAACAACTCGAGCGAAGACTTTCCCCACTATGCTGAGCAGGGAGATTCCACGGTAGTTGTTGCAGTCACCACGGTCACCCTTGTTCTTATAGAGGGTGATGATATTGACATTGCACATGTCCTGTGGTACTGCTCCCTTGTCCCAGCTCAGGCAAAGCAGTTCATGGAGTGCTGAAATTATAGCAGGCTTGGCACTCTTGATTATTTCAGGGGTAATGCCGTCCTTCCCAGGGGCTTTTCCACTGGCTAGAGAATCAATGGCATCACTGAGTTCCGATTTTGTTGGCTGTTCGTCCAGCTCATCCATGGCTGGCAGAGACTGGGCTGCATTGAGGGCGGTCTCAGTGACAACATTTTCCCTGGAGTGCAGTTCTAGGTAGTGTTCCACCCAGCGATCCATTTGCTTGCATTGGTCAGTGATCGTGTCCCCTGATTTAGACTTGAGGGAGGCAATCTTCCTGATGATTGGCCCAAAAGCTCTCTTAATGCCATCATACATTCCTCTGATGTTTCCGGAGGAGGAGGAGTGGGTCTCAAGCTGCTCAGCTCACTATACACAGCTAGTTTGCTTACTGTTATTTAATGATATCAGTTGCCTTTGATGTTAAATTAGTGGAAGGCAGTCCAGAACATTTCCTAGTTATTGCTTCCCAAAAATATGAGGAGAGGGAGAAAGGGCACAACTCCTGACCCGTTTGTCCCTGTCAGGTGGACACCACAGGACATTAACTGTGTTATTGATTATGACAAAAATATTGTGAATTTGTTTTATTTTGCACTTCTTTTTAGCTTGATTGGACCATTCATAAAAGTGTTTTATTAATGGTGCACTTGTGGTGCTTAATTCTGTCCTGCTAACACTGGGGTAACCAGCGCCACCTTTTTTGGACCAATTAAAATAGCCTTGGTTCATTTGGCTGAAGTATCTGTAGATCATGAAATCCGCCCAGTGGTGGGGACTGCTCCTGTTTATTGGCATCTTGAAAGAAATACAGAACAGATGTTCCTGTTTCTGTGCCTGGGCATACTGGATCGTCTGGATTGAATTTAATGAGCCCGTTGTCGGTCCTGGTGGCAGGCCTGGGAAAGGGCAGCGTTCCAGTGTGGCCATTTAGCATAATGGAGGCACTGGTCACTCCTAATCACGTGGCGGGGGCGGGGAGACGAGATGCAGATTACAGCATCAGCTGATGTGGATCAGGTGCTGGCACCTCTTTAACTGCCTGCCCTCCTGCCTTGCAGTCAATAGAAGTTCTGTTTATTGTGAGGCCTAAAAATTCATAGCACTGTTTCCTACACCACCCAATCTCCCTCGGAAGAGTGGACAGGATGGCAGAAGTTAGACCAAGGGTGGCCTTAAACTTCAGTGATGCCTCCCTGCAGATTCTCCTCCAGGCTGCAAGAGAAAAGCAGGAGGTTCTCTTCCCCAGCGATGGCAAGAAGAGGCCCTCCTGCCTGACCAAGTAGGCATGGGTGGAGATTGCAGAGGAGGTCAGCAGCCATGGGGTTACTCAACACAACTGGGTCCAGTGCAGGAAGAGGGTCAATTTCCTCCTGCGTTCAGCCAGGTGAGTGCTTCGTTCCAATGCTCTTTTCTGGGGTTTGCATGTGACTACATCGTTTGAGACATGGTGAGGGTACCAATGCCAGCGCGATGACAGAGAGGTTATAAGCTCATCATGACAGATGCATGGCTGCACCTGGGACACATGCCACCCTCGTTCATAGCTCACCCCCAGTAAATCCCATGTGTCATCATGAGATATATCAAATCCTCCATTTTGGGATGAAGGGCCCATAGTAGTAGAACTGTCATGGTGATACTTATGCCAATTTATAATTTCTCCATCCTTCAACTTGAAAAAGAGGGCCAATAACAGGAGGGAGGTGGCCAGGGCTGGTGGGGAGGTCCCTGACATTCGTCCTCTAAGCCAGGCTGAGGAAGTGGCTTTAGAACTGGCGGGGAGCCAGGGCAGACATGCTATATCTGACAGGGGAGACTGGAGTCCCTGCACAAGAAAGTGATTATTCCCTTTCATCACAATATTCATGCATTATGGAGAACCAGATCAGACATGCTTGTTATAACGGGATATGTGCAGCCTAACCCACACATGTTTCTGTTCTCTCATGTAAGTCGGCGTTTGCAGATGACTGCAGCCACAGAGGGACAGCCGTTAACCTCTGCGGAGAGGAGCACTCAGAGGATGCCCTATCCCATGACTCTCCTGCCCCTTTCACCAGTGCAGATACTTTCACCTCGGTGGGTTTCCGCTCAGCATTAGATTAAGGGTGACAAGCTGATGAGAGCACTGCACACGTGCCCGAGCAGCTGGCTGAAGCTGAGAAAGTCAAGGGCACTGACAGTCAGAGGACTGTGGGTGGCCATGCCCATACTGAGCCCCAGACTGATGTCGAGCCTTTGTTGTTGACAGCACAGAACATGCTGGATTTGCAGAGAGACGTACGCCAACATTTGGTGGTGATGCCAGAGGCCACGAGCAGCAATGAACAAACGGTGGAGGAGTCCATCCATGCCATGACTGCTGCCAAGTCCCAGGCATATGAGCACATGGCTTCCTCCATCAAGACGTTGGCGACCTTCATGGAGAGCCAGATCCCACAGATGTGTGAGGACCTGCACATCATTGCCTTGGCCATGAGCTCAAATCAGCAGTGGCAAGACGAGAGAAGGACCAGGAGTCTGGATACTTTTCTTGCTCTTCATCCTTCTCTGGAGAGCAGAGAGGTTCAATTGAGCCTTGAAAGGGAAGAGCAGAGGCAGCCCTCCATACCTGGAGGCTCTCCTCAGGGCAGTCCGAGTGTGGACACCAGCTCCTCAGACCCAATGCCAGTAAGCCTAACTCCAGCAGCTGTGACGCCTGAGGACAGTCCTGCACCAGTGCAGGAAACCTGCAGGGTACCCGGGGCCCTCCAGTCCTCAGGCACCCGAGGACAGCCGCGGAATTCAGGCCAAGGGGCATCCTGATTAGCAGCCTGCCTCCAGCACAGCTGCTAGCGTAGGGGGTCTCACTGCATAGAAGCAGCCACAAACATATTAAGAAGAACACCTAGCCACACTTGGATATTCACAGGTGTTGCAAATATTTTCTTTAATATGAATTTAATGAAATGCTCTTTTGTGCCAATCATTAGCCATCGTTGTGCGAAATTCATGTTCCATCATGCCTAAATTGTGAGCTCAAGACTTCCACCCTACCCCTTACTGCAGCGCTAATGTGACCACAGCCCTTATTATCATGGTAATGTGACTGCAGATCTCATTAACATATACACTCCCATGGTCACTAGTGTACAATGTAGCTGGTTGGCATTCAGGGAACACAGATGGAAAGGAGGCAGCAGACTACATGCATGAAGGTAAGTCTTTATTGGATTCTCAATGAGTGGACATCAGGGTGGCTGAAAGTGGGTCGATATGAGATTGTCTCTTGCCTCGTTCAACATGTCTGGCCTCCATCACCACGTTCTCATCATCCATTGCTGCTTGTCCCTGTCTCTCCTCTGCATCCTCCTTATCGGAGGATGATTGTCACTCAGACATATCTTCCTCCTGTAAGGCCTCCCCCCTTTATAGTGCGAGATTGTGCAGGACACAGCAGAACACCACAATGCACGAGACCCTTGACAGGGCATACTGCAGGGCTCCACCAGATCAATCGAGGCAGTGGAACATCATCTTCAGCAGCCCAATGGCCTGCTCGATGTTCGCTCGGGTGGAGCTGTGGCAAGTGTTGTACCTCTTCTCCGCTGCATTGCGAGGGTTCCTCACAGGCGTCAGAAGCAATGTCTTCAATGGGGATCCCTTGTCCCCGAGAATCCATCCCTGAATGCAAACAGGGGGATTGAAAAGCTGAAGCACCTGGGACTGTCAAAGTATATAGGCATTGTGGTTACTTCCAAGGACGTGGGCACACACTTGCAGGAAACACTTTCAGTGGTCGCAGACCAGTTGAACATTGATTGAATGGAAGCCCTTCCTGTAAATGAAGGCGACTGGCTGCTGTGTGTGAGCCTTGATGGCCACATGTGTGTTATGTCTTACACATTGCACCTGGGGTAATCCAGCGATGGCTTTGAAGCCAATGGCCCTCCCTGCCTGACTGTCAGGGTCGGTCCGGTAATGCACATTGTCGCCAGCCCTCTTGAACAGGGTATTGGTCACCTCCTTGATGCAATGGTCGGCCATGGCCTGGGAGACCCCACACATGTTCCCAGTGGATCCCTGGAAAGATCCAGATGTGTAGAAGTTTAGTGCCATGATGAGCTTCAAGGCACTGGCACATACCCCCAAATCATAGAGGTTGCAAATCGTCCTGCAGAAGGCAGCATAAGTCGGTGATGGCCTCCCTGAGATCTGTGGTCTTCACTGACCATGTTACTCAGACATCTGGAAGTAGCTGGTGAGAGTCCTGTAGACTCTTTGGCGTATGTGGGCCCTTCATGTCCTGGTCGTCTGCTATTGTTCTCGTCGTGGAGTTTCAGGATCAAGCAGAGCTGCCTCTTGGCCTGCCTCCGTCAAAGATACCTCAACATGTCAAGGGAATCCAAAAACACAGGGTGTATGAGACCCATGACAGGTGACCTGGGGCTTTCCAATTGCTTCAGATGCAGAGATGAGTCTGCTTTGGCAACTATGCTTATCGCTATTTGCTCGGCAGTATGCCTTATGTACCTCAGAATCCAAACTTACTGATGGCTCAACATATTTTCCAGCAGTGTGAGCCACCACACAAAGTAACACAGCAGTTATGATACCCTCTAATGCCCACCCACACTCAACCTAAACCCTCACAGAGCCTCCAATACACACAACCCCCTTGCAGAGCCCCCAATAGACCCAACCCTCTTGCAGAGACCCTGACACACACAACCCCCTTGCAGAACCTACATCAGCACAGCAACAAGGGCCTCATAACCCTCCATTTCCCCTATGCTGGATACCTCCCCATCATGGCACTGAGGCCTCTTGCCTTGGTGCCACCAGGTTTTAACAGTTACAAAGCTGAAGGGACGTGAGTGCCACATGCCGTTTACAAAATCACAGTCCAGTCATTAAATCGCAAATAATTACATTTTAGTATTTCAGCAATTTAAATTAGGTTCCCATCGAGTCGGGGCATCAATACTGCCATGGTACTTCCCCTCCTCTGACAAAATCAGGAACCTATGGAAAGACACCAGATTTCAGGGTGGATGACTCCGCTGTGATTCTCCACTCCACACGCTACAGGAACTACCTTAAACAGCCGCACAAAATTCAGCCCATCTGTGTACAATATTTGCGGAGAGGGGAGGAGCACATATTCTTAAGGATCTTGCCCAACATTGCATTCACGTAAATCAATGAATGGGAAATTGATGTGTGACACCTCTTTCCAATACACCACCCACCTAATTTTCCTCAAGTGCTGCATCCAAGTGGTGATTCATGATGATCGCGCTGTAAATGAGTTTTAGGGACCTTGGGAACATTTTAGAAAGTGGATAAAGTTATTTGGACCAACAAGCCTGCTTTTTCTTGGCTGATCTCAATGTCTTGGCTTCTCACCATACCCCTCTCAATCTCTCAAGCCCCTCTTTCTCTGAGAAGAGCCAAGTAATTTCTTCAATGCACTGATTCTATTCATTTTAATGCATTGCTTGGCAGCCTAATCCATATGCCAAATCATTTTTATGTAAATTTGGCAGAATTTCCTATTTATTCCCCATTTAACCATTTTGCATGTTACAACATAGTACTTTTAAATGTTTGTGCACACTTGTATTCTCCCACCATTTTTCATAATTGTCCTTCACTGCCACTGAATTTTTCTTGTCTGCTTTTCTAAGAAGATCTCATGTCACAAATGGGCCTCAAGTGGAACATTGCCAAGATCATCAAAGAATTTATGAACTGGTGAGAATGTTGAATCATTGTCTCAAAAATGCCATGATTCCCACTTTTCATCAGGTTTACTGAACAGTCAGAATAGGGGAATGATTATCACAGGTTAGCACATTAACTAACTAGAAGCGAGCTTCCTGACCCCTCCGAGAAATTAGCTTTTTGTCAAAGAGATGTATTGAGTGGCAACAGTAAGGTTACATAATCAGGCAGCCGATCATTTGGCAAACAGAGAAAGTAGTCTCAGCTATGGCTCATGATTAGCTACTTGCCAAAATTGTAAACTTCAAGTCCGTTTAGTATTTCTTATCGGTCAAAGTTTTGTTTTGAAGGGGGAGAATGGAGACGTGGTATCAACCAACCCAGTATATGAAGACTCTCTTAACTAAAATGATAACTGGTGATTGGATTTCTCAATACTTAATGGCAGCTTGTCAATCATCTGAAAAAACAATGGCAACTGTCATAGGGCAAACTTCAAAATTGCCATGCTATTTTGGGTCCGGAGAAACCTGTGCCATTAGTACTATTTCTGGACTCAATTTAAAGTCAATAGGTGTGTCGGCCACCAAATTACCACACCAATCACAACTTGTGGCAGAGAGTGCCATTAACACAGTAAAACATCCTAAGCTGCTTCACAAGAGTATTATCACACATAATTTGGTGCTGCACCACTAACTACGTGGAAGCTGCAACATTGCCTGTGGAATTGGATCTTGTCCCCCTTCCCCATACAGTTAATGAACTTGATTAGTGTTTTTCCAATGACTTTAGCAACCAATTTCAGAGTTGAAAATAAACTGAAAACGTGTGACCTCAATCCCCAACTGGTGAACATGGTGATCTATGCAGCACAATAGTTTCTGGAGAAAATTTCGGACAGGGAGAATTTTGCCCCAATTGGACATAGCGATTGAGAAAAAAGGCATTAATGGATCTGGTGAGAGGATCATTTTGAAAAATATATTCTTGGGGTGTGGGTAAACTTGGCAATTGACAATTTAATTATTTATTATCAATTCCCAGTTGCCATGAGAACTTTAAGAGTCAGCGTGGAAATGGATAAAATAGGGGATGACACATTTCCTTCCCTGAAACATAGTCATGAACCAGTTGAATTCTTATAATCAGCTGGGAGTTTTTTTTTCCATCTGATGCCATCCCACAGATCCAATTTCACAACTTGCCATGGTGAGATTTCAATTCATGATCTCTGTATTGCTAGTCCATAAGCACTTAGGTTGGATGGAGCTGATACCAACCAAAAAGACCATGGATTTGTTGGGCTTAATGGACTTTACCTACTCCTGATAAGTTTTATGTTTTTTATACACAACAGGCATGATTTTAACGATTAGCGATGATGAACAAGAGGTCGGCCGTCATTTTACTTCCCACTGAAGTCAAAATCTGGCAGGGTGTATAATGGGCGGCTGATCCACTTCCATCCATTCGCCATCACCACCCAAAATTTAATCACAAGTACAACTGATATTTTATTACATGGTTCTCAAGCTTGCAGTCTTAGAAAGGCAATGCACAGGTTTTTGTTAAATGTCTAAGTATACAATTAGTACTATCACTTATCTCATAAACAGATGATGGAAAGAGTTCTGCTGCTTTCTTCTTTTTTGATATCATGAGTGTCAGTGTGTGAGGTCCTTCTTTCAACCTCTGAACTTGGCAGCTGTTCAGAAAGCTTTTGCTGAGTAGACCTTGACACCCTGCCAGGTTCTTTTTTGGGAGAGAAGCTTTTCAATTGCTTTACAATGTCTTCCCAGACTTGGAGCTCTGTGCTTAGGGATTTGTGGTCCAAAGGTGGAGCTCCACCTCCTCTACACTTCTGACCTACTGCTCCTCAAGCCCTGTTTCTTAGTTCCTTTAAGATGACATTTTGCTAAATATTATAAGTGCTGCAGTACATAACTTATAGAATCGTAGAAATTTACAGCACAGGAGACCATTCAGCCCATCATGTCTGTGCTGACTAAAAAAGAGCTATCCAGCCAAATCCCACTTTCCAGCTCTTGGTCCATGGCCTTGTAGGTTACAGCACTTCAAGTACATATCCAAGTATTCTTTAAATGCAAAGAGGGCTTCTGCCACTACCATCCTTTTAGGCAGTGAATTCCAAACCCCCACACCCTTTGGGTGAGAAAAGTCTCCTCAACTCCCCTCTAATCCTTCTACCAATTACTTTAAATCTATGTCCTCGAGTTATTTAATTCACCGCTCAGGGGAAATAGGTACTTCCTATCCACTCATCTAGGCCCCTCAATTTTATACACCTCAATTAAATCTCCCCTCAGCCACCCCTGTTCCCCAGAAAACAACCCCAGCATATCTGATCTTTCCTCTTAACTAAAATTTTCCATTACTGGCAACATCCTTATAAATGTCCTCTGTACCCTCTGCAGTGAGATCACATCCTTGCTGTAATGTGGTAACCAGAACTTTATGCAGTACTCTAGCTGTGGCCTAATTACTGCTTTATGCAGTTCTAGCATAATCTCCCTGCTCTTTTATTCTATGTCTCAGCTAATAAAGGAAAGTATTCTGCATGCCTTCTTGACCACCTTATTTATCTGTCCTGCTGCCTTCAGGGATCTGTGGACATGTACTCCAAAATCCCTCTGCTCCTCTACACTTGTCAGTATCCGACCATTTATTATGTATTCCCTAGCCTCATTTACCTTCCCCAAATGTATTACCTCACACTTCTCTGGATTGAATTCCATTTACCATTTTTCTGCCTACCTGACCAGCCCATTGATGAATTCCTGCAGTCTACAGCTTTCTTCCTCACTATCAACCATAACAATAAGCCTCTACATTTAATTCTAAATCATTTATATTTATACCAAGAAAAGCAAGGGACCCAGCACTGAGCCCTGCAGAACCCATCTAGAAACTGCCTTCCAGTCACAAAACACCCATCAACCATAACCCTTTACTTCCTGCCACTAAGCCAATTTTGGATCCAACTTACCACTTTCCTTTGAATCCCATGGGCTTTTACTTTTCTGACCAGTGTGCCATGTGGGACCTTGTCAAAAGCCTTGCTAAAATCCATGTAGACCACATCAAAAGCATTACCTCATCGACTCTCCATGTTACCTCCTCAAAAAATTCAATCAAGTTAGTCTGACAGAACCCTCCCTTAACAAATCCATGCTGACTGTCCTTGATTAATCTGTGCCTTTCTAATGGAGATTAATACTACCCCTCAGAATTCTTTCCAATAATTTGGCCTACTCTGAGGTTAGGCTGACTGAGCTGTAATTACTTTGCCTATCCCTTTCTCCATCTTTAAACAATGTTAGCAGTCCTCCAGTACCATGCCAATAGCTAGAGAGTGTTGGAAGATGATGGTCAGAGCTTCCCTTTATTTCTTCCCTTGCTTCTCTTAACAACTTGGGATACATTTCATCCAGGCCTGACAATTTATCTACTTTCAAAGCTGCTAAACCCCTTAATATTTCCTCTCTCAATCTGTTTATCCCATCCAATATTTCACATTCCACCTCTTCCTTAACTACACTGTCTGCCTTGTCCCTCTCTTTTGTGGAGACAGACATAAAATATTCATTCATGCATTTATTATGGTGGCAACTAGCCTCATTAAACTATTTAAAACAAAAATTTGATGGTGCAATTTGTTGTCAAAGCCAAATTACCAAATGAAAAAATGAAGCAGATTATGGTTTGCTAATAATTACCACATATGTTTCCAACATAGGAACACAAGAATACCCTCACTGATCACCCAGGGTCAGCCAGTTATCAGGTTCAAGCTGCAACTCTTGCAGCACAGGTACACATACTAGTGTTGGGAGGACAAACTTGTTTTTTTGCCTCAACCACAGCCCTGTTATTGCAATTTTTTTCTGTTCCAAATATATAGCATCTTGAAGCCAAGTCCCCGATGTATGCACTGCACAGTTTCAGACGTGTTCTGAATAAACAAGCTAAGAGAATCAGTGGTTGAGTCAGCTGCAACTGCACAGATTGGCCCATATTTCGACATTGTTTTTGGTCCACCTCAGTTGTTGAATTAGGGCATTACCTTTATTTTGCCAGCAAAGTGAAGTGAAAAGCAATTTTCACTGGTTTTGCGGCCCAGAATTGATGCCCCCCAAATTCCATCCCGCTTCTTCATGTAATCTGCCCAAGTCTCAAATCAGCTCATTATAATATGTAAATTAAGGCCAGTGGTGCTACAGCCCTGAATTTTATGGTTTTACAGTTGCAATGCACTGGGAATAAATAAGAATGAGAAATATAATGTGCAGCTGTTGCTGGGATCTGCTGCGACAGGTGTAAGTGAGGAATTTCTGATCTTGACTGCCAACGTCTGCAGTTGAAAGCAACTTTTTGGAGTGATTTTTTGGCATTATGCCTAAACAACCTTGGACTTACTTCTGGGACTTACTTTTGACCCCAACCCCCGCCCCGCCCCCCCCCCCCCCCCACCCCCACCATCATGCACAGTGAGGATTACTCAGATGCAACTTTGGCAGGCATTATCGTAAAGTGACACTGTATACCATTATAATGGAGCAATATAGAACAGGTGGGGACTATTTAGTACCTCAAGCCTGTTCCGCTGTTAAATAATATCATGGTTGGATCCAACTGCTCTACACAAACATCAGTAGCGCAGTGTCAATCAACGGGTGGGAATCTGAAAGTTTCCCGATCAAATCTGGAGTCAGACAGGGCTGTCCTCTGTCCCCGGTCTTGTTTGTTTGCTGTATTGAACCCTTTGCTGAGTCTATTAGGAAGGATGCGAGCATAAGAGGGGTGACAATCCCAGGCAGCGGAGGCACTCAGGTCAAAACCTCCCTGTACATGGATGACGTCGCCGTCTTCTGCTCGGATCCGCTGTCCGTGCGCAGACTGATGAGCATCTGCGACCAGTTCGAACTGGCCTCGGGAGCCAAAGTTAACCACGGCAAGAGCGAGGCCATGTTCTTTGGGAACTGGGCTGACCGATCCTTTGTCCCCTTCACCGTCAGGTCAGATTACCTGAAGGTGCTGGGGATATGGTTCGGAAGGGCCGGGGCGTGCACCAAAACATGGGAGGAGCGAGTAGCCAAGGTACGACAAAAGTTGGGCATGTGGGGGCAGCGATCTCTCTCCATTGTGGGTAAGAACCTGGTCATCAGGTGTGAGGCGCTCACGTTGTTGCTCTACGTGGCGCAGGTCTGGCCCATACCCCACTCCTGCGCCGTGGCAGTCACCCGAGCCATTTTCCGCTTCGTCTGGGGATCTAAAATGGACCGGGTCCGGAGGGACACGATGTTCAAATCTCTGGACATGGGCGGGAAAAATGTACCCAACGTGGCCCTCATCCTGATGACCACCTTCGTGTGCGGCTGCATCAAGCTATGTGTAGATCCCCCGTACGCAAACTCCAAGTGTCACTACGTGCTGAGGTTCTATCTGTCCCCGGTGTTGCGAAGGATGGGCCTGGTCACATTGCCGCGGAACGCTCCGTGCAGTTGGGACGTGCCGTACCACCTATCCTTCGTGGAGCAGTTTCTGCGGAAAAACACCTTTGACCACCGGTCCATCAGGCAGTGGTCTGCACGGAATGTCCTCAAGGCCCTACGGGAAAAGGAAACGGTGGATCCTGTCGGATGGTTCCCCGAGCAGACCGTCAAAGTCATTTGGCGGAATGCCTCATCACCAGAACTTTCAAACAAGCACCAAGACGTAGCTTGGCTGGTGGTGAGAAGGGCCCTCCCCGTCAGATCCTTCATGCACACCCGAAGTCTCGCCCCCTCCGCACAGTGCCCCCGCGTTGGCTGTGGTGGGGAAGAGACGGTCGCCCACCTCCTCCTGGAATGTGCCTTTGCAAAGCAGGTGTGGAAAGAGATGCAGTGGTTTTTGTCAAGGTTCATCCCAAGCAGCTCTGTAACACAGGAGTCTGTGCTCTACGGGCTGTTCCCAGGGACGCACACCGAGACAAACATCAACTGCTGCTGGAGGACTATCAATTCGGTGAAAGACGCCCTTTGGTCTGCCCGAAACTTGCTGGTCTTCCAGCGCAAAGAGTTGTCCACCACCGAATGTTGCAGACTGGCACATTCCAAGGTCCAGGACTACGTGCTGAGGGACGCACTAAAGCTTGGGGCAGCCGCAGCAAAGGCTCAATGGGGAAAGACCACAGTGTAAGGTTCCCCCACCAAGCTAGACTGAGGGGCTGGATCCATGGGAAACCCCTCGAACTGTATCGTTAATATTCTGAATTGCTGTAAATGTAAAACTGTAATTGACATGACAATTGAGAAACGGAAGGGTTGGGAAGAAACTCATGACAGTATTGAAGGAAACTGATCTCCCTTGCAATGTTTGTATTTTTTGGTGCTGTTTGGAAACTGTTTGGCAATGTAATTTTTACAGATTTTTATGAATAAAGTATATTTTGGAAATAAAAAAAAAAAAAAAAATAATATCATGGTTGATCTGTATCCTAATGTCATTTATCTGCCTTGGCTCCATATCCCTTAATACCCTTGGCTTGAAAAAGTGTATCAATCTCAGATTTAAACATATGAACATACGAATTAGGAGCAGGAGTAGGCCACTCGGCCCCTCGAGCCTGCTCCACCATTCAATAAGTTCATGGTTGACCTGATTACTCCATATTTCCACCTACCCCCGATAATCTTTCACCCCCTTTGCTAAAATTATTAATTAAGCTAACATTGTGTTTTTTTAGATGTAATCTAACCAGAATTTGTATAGCTGAAGAAAAGCTTCCTTCCCTTTATATTCTGGCTGTCTAGTTATAAAGACTAACATTCCATTAGCCTTTTTGATTATTTTTGTACCTGATTAGTACATTTTAATGTTCATCGACCATTAAATCACTTTGCACCTAGCTTTACATCATTTAAATAATGCTCAGATTTATCCTTTTTTGGTCCAAAATGGACAACTTCGCACTTATCTGCATTGAAATCCATCTGGCGCAGTTTTGCCCATACTTTTAATTTATCAATGTCTCTTTGGAATGTTATGTTCCTGTTATCATGAAGATCCCCACCTGCCAAGAATGAGGCATATTAATTTTGTCACATCAACATTAATTGTAAACTGTTGCTGGAATGAAGAGATGACTTGTTTAAAGAGATAAACATTTGCATACTAAGAGACAGTGCTTGGAGAGACAAAAAAATTGCTCACTGATACAATTAACAGAGATTGGTCTGGGCAATAGTGATCCACATCTTGTCGGTATAAGAGATAGTACTATACCCCCTGCCACAACCCCACCTCCCCCCCCCCACCCCACCCCGAAAGCTTTGAAATCCACAGACCGCAGGAGCAGTTGTTCCCTAATAAGGAGTTAGTCACATGGCTAACCTGCTGGCCAACTTGGAGTTTTGAATTGTGCTCACAGGACAGTTTGAAGACATAGATGGAGATTGCAACTGAACCTGGAACAAGAGAGCCTTTCTCCTGGCTGTTTCTCTCTCGCTTTCTCACAAGCCTTTGGACCCACTGTAGTCACCTAAACCTCAAGAGAGAAAAGAGAAAAGCATAACTAGGGAAGTATAGAGGGTTTAAAATGGAATAGTGGGGGCAAGGGATCAAATTTGGGAAGAAATGGTAAGGAGTAGAGACTAGGAAAGATGGAAAGGTATTAATATGGGAAATGATAGACTGTGACAGGAAGGGACAGAGCATACAAATCTAAGACTAAATCAACAGATAAGGCTAGAGGTTACAAAAATAATAAAAAGACAAAACTAAAGGCTCTTTATCTGAATGCACACAGCATTCAAAACAAAACAGATGAACTGAGAGAGCAAATAGAAATAAATAAGTACGATCTGATAGCCATTACAGAGACTTGGCTGCAGGACGACATAGATTGGCACCTGAATATTGAAGGGTACATGGCATTTAGGAAGGACAGGAAACTAGGAAAAGGTGGAGGGGTAGCTCTGCCAATTAATGATGATATTAGTACAATAGAGAGGGATGATCTAAGTTCAGGAGACCAGGATGTAAAAGCAGTTTGGGTAGAGATGAGAAATCATAAAGGCACGAAGTCACTTGTGGGAGTGGTGTACAGGCCACCTAACATTAACCACACTGTAGGATGGAGTATAAAGGAAGAAATAAGAGCAGCTTGTCAGAAAGGTACGGCGATAATTATGGAGTATTTTAACCTACATATAGACTGGAAAAATCAGATGGGCAGAGGTAGCCTAGATGAGGAGTACAGAGAATGTTTTTGGGATAATTTCTTGGTACAATACATTCTGGAGCCAACCAGAGAGCAGGCTATACTAGATCTGGTATTGTGCAACGAGATAGGATTAATGAATGATCTCATAGTTAAGGTACCCCTAGGTAGCAGCAATCATAATATGATTGAATTTTACATCTAGTTTGAGGGAGAGAAGAGTGTGTCCAAGACTAGTATTTTAAACTTAAATAAGGGCAATTATGAGGGCATGAAAGCAGAGCTAGCTAAAGTGAACTGGCAAATCAGGTTAAGGGATAGGTCAATAGAGATGCAGTGGCAGACATTTAAGGGGATATTTCAGAATACACAGAATGATACATTTCAACAAGAAAGAAAAAGTCCAAGGGTGTGACCCATCATTCGTGTTTAACTAAAACAGTTAAAGATAAACTTAGAGAAAAACCTTATAATTGCACAAAGATGGAAGGCAGGCCAGAAGATTGGATAGAATATAAAAAAAGCAAAGAATGACTAAAGGATTGATAAGGAAGGTAAAATTAGAGTATGAGAGAAAGCTAGCTAGAAATATAAAGACAGATGAGAGTTTCTATAGATATTTAAAAAAGAAGAGTTAACAAAGTGAACGTTGGTCCTATAGGAAGTGAGTCTGGGGAATTAATCATGGAGAGTAAGGAGATGGCAGATAATTGAACAGATATTTTGCATCGGTCTTCACTATTGAAGATACAGGTAACATCCCAGTATTAGTTGTATGTCAGAAAATGGAAGGGAGGGAGGAAATTACAATCACCAGAGAAGTGGTACTGAACACATTGTTGGAGCTATGGGCTGACAAATCCCCAGGTCCTGATGGACTGCATCCTAGGGTCTTAAAAGAAGTGGCTAATGAGATAGTTGATGCATTAGTTTTAACTTTCCAAAATTCCCTAGGTTCGGGGAAGGTTCCGTTAGATCGGCAAATAGTGAATGTAACTCCTTTATTCAAAAAGGGAGGGAGACAGAAAGCAGGAAACTACAGGCCATGTAGCTTAACATCTGTCTTAGGGAAAATGCTAAAATCCATTATTAAAGACGTTATAGCAGGGCATTTAGAAAATTTCAAGGTAATCAAGCAGAGTCAACATGGTTTTGTGAAAGGGAAATCATGTTAAACCAATTTATTGGAGTTCTTTGAGGAATTTACATGTGCTGTGGATAAAAGGGAACTGGTGAATGTATTGTACTTAGATTTCCAGAAGGCATTTGATAACATGCCACATCAAAGATTATTGCAGAAAGTAAAAGCTCATGGTGTAGGGGGTAACATATTGGCATGAATAAAGATTGGCTAGCTAACAGGAAACAGAAAGTAGACATAAATGGGTCAATTTCGGGTTGGAAAGATGTAATGAGCGGTGTGCCACAGGGATCAGTGCTGGGGCCTCAACCTTTTACAATTTATATAAATGACTTAGATGAAGGGACCGAAGACATGGCTGCTAAATTTGCTGAGGGCACAAAGATAGGTAGGAAAGTAAGTTGTGAAGAGGACATAAGGGGGCTACAAAGGGATATAGATAGGTTAAGTGAGTGGGCAAAGACCTGGCAAATGGAGTATAATGTGGAAAAGTGTGAAATAATCCACTTTGGCAGGAAGAATAAAAATAAGCATATTATCTAAATGGTGAGAGATTGCAGAGCTCTGAGATGCAGAGGGATCTGGGTGTCCTAGTGCATGAATCGCAAAAATGTATGCAGGTAAAGCACGTAATTAGGAAAGCTAATAGAATGTTATTGTTTATCATGACAGGAATTGAATACAAAAGTAGGAAGGTTATACTTCAGCTACACAGGGCATTGGTGAGACCACATTTGGAGTACTGTGGACAGTATTAGTCTCCTTATTAAAGGATATATGTAAATGCGTTGGAGGCAGTAGAGAGAAGGTTTGCTAGACTAATAACTGGAATGGGCGGGCTGTCTTATGAGGAAAGATTGGACAGGCTAGGCTTGTATCCACTAGAATTTGGAAGAGAAAAAGGCAACTTGATTGAAACATATAAGATCCTGAGGGGTCTTGACAGGGTGGGAGAATCTAGAACTAGGGGTCACTGGTTAAAAATAAGAGGTCTCCCATTTAAGACAGAGATGAGGAGAAATATTTTCTCTCAGAGTGTCGTAAGCTTTTAGAATTCTCTTCCTCAAAAGGTGGTGGAAGCAGAGTCTTTGAATATTTCGAAGGCAGAGGTAGATAGGTTCTTGATAAGAAAGGGGCCGGAAGGTTATCGGGGGAGGTGGAAATGTGGAGTAATCAGTTCAGCCATGAACTTACTGAATGGCAGAGCAGGCTCGAAGGGCTGAGTGACCTACTCCTGCTCCTAACTCATATGTTCATCTGACTCCTACATCGAAACAAGTTAAAGTGTGCACTGGGCCCCAACAAACGACAAGACTTACCGGCAACCAAAGACTCCACATTGAACTCAAAGCACTGTAAAAACACCCAGCTATTGCCTCAAACTTTTACCCTTTATTCTTTCTACTTTTTCTGTCTCTATCTGAACAAAGAACAAAGAACAAAGAACAAAGAACAGTAGAGCACAGGAACAGGCCATTCGGCCCTCCAAGCCTGCGCCGATCTTGATGCCTGCCGAAACTAACACCTTCTGCACTTCCGGGGCCCATATCCCTCTATTCCCTTCCTATTCATATATTTGTCAAGATGTCTCTTAAACGTCGCTATCGTATCTGCTTCCACCACCTCCCCTGGCAGCACGTTCCAGGCATTCACCAACCTCTGTGTAAAAAACTTGCCTCGCACATCCCATCTAAACTTTGCCCCTCGCACCTTAAACCTATGTCCCCTAGTAACTGACTCTTCCACCCTGGGAAAAAGCTTCTGACTATCCACTCTGTCCATACCGCTCATAATTTTGTAAACCTCTATCATGTCGCCCCTCCACCTTCGTCGTTCCAGTGAAAACAATCCGAGTTTTTCCAATCTCTCCTCATAGCTAATGCCCTCCAGACCAGGCAACATCCTGGTAAACCTCCTCTGTATCCTCTCCAAAGCCTCCACGTCCTTCTGGTAGTGTGGCGACCAGAATTGCACGCAATATTCTAAGTGTGGCCTAACTAAGGTTCTGTACAGCTGCAACATGACTTGCCAATTTTTATACTCTGTGCCCCGACCGATGAAGGCAAGCATGCCGTATGCCTTCTTGACTACCTTATCCACCTGCGTTGCCACTTTCAGTGACCTGTGGACCTGTACGCCCAGATCTCTCTGCCTGTCAATACTCCCAAGGGTTCTGCCATTTACTGTATACCTCCCACCTGCATTAGACCTTCCAAAATGCATTACCTCACATTTGTCCGGATTAAACTCCATCTGCCATTTCTCCGCCCAAGTCTCCAACCGATCTATATCCTGCTGTATCCTCTGACAATTCTTATCATTATCCGCAACTCCACCAACCTTTGTGTCGTCTGCAAACTTACTAATCAGACCAGCTACATTTTCCTCCAAATCATTTATATATACTACAAACAGCAAAGGTCCCAGCACTGATCCCTGTGGAACACCACTAGTCACATCCCTCCATTCAGAAAAACACCCATCCACTGTTACCTTCTGTCTTCTGTGACTGAGCCAGTTCTGTATCCATCTTGCCAACTCACCTCTGATCCCGTGTGTACCAGTCTGCCATACGGGACCTTGTCAAAGGCTTTACTAAAGTCCAGATAGACAATATCCACCGCCCTTCCCTCATCAATCATCTTCGTCACTTCCTCAAAAAACTCAATCAAATTAGTAAGGCACGACCTCCCCTTCACAAAACCATGCTGCCTCTCACTAATAAGTTCATTTCTTTCCAAATGGGAGTAAATCCTGTCCCGAAGAATCCTCTCTAATAGTTTCCCGACCACTGACATAAGGCTCACCGGCCTATAATTTCCTGGATTATCCTTACCACTTTTCTTAAACAAAGGAACAACATAGGCTATTCTCCAGTACTCTGGGACCTCACCTGTAGCCAATGAGGATGCAAAGATTTATGTCAAGGCCCCAGCAATTTCTTCCCTTGCCTCCCTCAGTATTCTAGGGTAGATCCCATCAGGCCCTGGGGACTTATCTACCTTAATGTTTTGCAAGACACCCAACACCTCCTCCTTTTTGATAATGAGATGACTGAGACTATCTGCACTCCCTTCCCTAGGCTCATCATCCACCAAGTCCTTCTCCTTGGTGAATACTGATGCAAAGTACTCATTTCGCACCTCACCCATTTCCTCTGACTCCACGCATAGATTCCCATCTCTGTCCTTGAGTGGGCCAACCCTTTCCCTGGTTACCCTCTTGCTCTTTATATATGTATAAAAAGCCTTGGGATTTTCCTTAATCCTGTTTGCCAATGACTTTTCATGACCCCTTTTAGCTCTCCTAACTCCTTGCTTAAGTTCCTTCCTACTGTCTTTATATTCCTCAAGTGCTTCATCTGTTCCTAGCCTTCCAGCCCTTACAAATGCTTCCTTTTTCTTTTTCACTAGGCTCACAATATCCCGTTATCCAAGCTCCCCGAAACTTGCCAAACTTATCCTTCTTCCTCACAGGAACATGCTGGTTTTTTAACTTACTACCTAACTCCCTAAACTCCCCCTGCAGGACCTCATCACTCTTCCTGCCTATGTCATTGGTACCGATGTGTACCACAACCTCTGGCTGTTCACCCTCCCCCTTCAGAATGCCCTCTGTCCGTTCAGAGACATCCTTGACCCTGGCACCAGGGAGGCAACATACCTTCCTGGAGTCTCTTTCACGTACACAGAAGCACCTATCTGTGCCCCTGACTATAGAGTCCCCTATAACTATTGCTCTTCTGTGCTTTGTCCCTCCCTGCTGAACAACAGTGCCAGCCGTGGTGCCACTGCTCTGGCTTACACATCTGCATGTGTGTTTATCACGTATGCATGCTAGCGAGGTTGCATCACATATTCGGAGTCATTAACCAAATTAGAGTTTAAGATTAATAAACTTCCACCTATTTTGTTTAAATCTAAGAAAACCTGTCTGATTTGATTTCTTTGCCTTGCAATTGGAAAGCAGTGAACAAGGATTCACTGAGGGGGAGCTAAAAACATGGTGCTTTAAAAATAAACCCTGTTACGGTTAAACCAGGCAAAGGCTGAGAGGAAACTCCTAGACCCCTGTCTCACCTGGTCGTAACACCAACTACACCACCTACTATGCTACCTATCTTTCTGTCATTGGCAAACTTGGATATATAGTTCTCCACTGTGTTATCTAAGTCATTAATAAATATAGTGAATAGTTGAGGCCCCAGCGCAGATCCTTGAGGGGCACCACTAGTCACTTCCTTCCAATTCGAATCCATAACCATTATCCCTACTGTGTGTCTTCTACCGCCAAACCAATCTCCTAACCAGATCAATAATTTGCGTTCATTGGGTTTGCCGTTGTCGTTTCCGGTGCCTAGGTCGATGCCGGGTGGTCCGTCCGGTTTCATTCCTTTTTATAGACGTCGTAGGTACAACTGAGTGGCATGCTAGGCCATTTCAAAGGGCATGTAAGAGTTAACCACATCGCTGTGGGTCTGGAGTCACATGTAGGCCAGACCAGGTAAGGACAGCAGATTTCCTTCCCTCAAGGACATTAGTGAACCAGATGGGTTCTTACAACAATCGACAATGGTTTCATGGCCATCATTAGACTAGTTTTTAATTCCAGATTTTTATTAAGTTCAAATTCCACCTTCTGCTGTGGTGGGATTCGAACCCATGTCCCCAGAGGAATACCCTGGGTCTCTGGGTTACTAGTCCAGTGATAATACCACTACGCCACCGCCTACCCCGTCTTAGTGAGGAGATGTGTATTATAAGAGTGAACTTCACTAAAGATGCAACAGGACAGTTCTGTTATCCACTGCATGTGGATCTGTACCCATGCTCACCTGCTTGCAGTTCTCTCTCTAGCTATGAAGGTGACAGTTGCACTCAACCTTTATGGCACATGGTCATTTCAGGAAGCCAAAGGGGTTCTCTGTTGCATTAGCCAGACTGAAGAACTGGCCTACAAACATAAAAACAAAATACTGTGGATGCGGGAAATCTGAAATAAAAGCAGAAAATGCTGGAAATACTCAGCAGGTCTGGCAGCATCTGTCAGAGAGAAACAGAAGTTAACATTTCAGGTCTGTTACCTCTCATCAGAATTGAGAGAAATTAGAAATGTAATAGGTTTTGAGCCAGGGTGGGGGCGGGGGGGGGGGGGGTGGGGGGAACGGGGGGAGAAAAACCAAATGGAAGGTCTGTGATAAGGTGGAGGGCAGGAGAGATTAAATGCCAAAAGATTTCATGGTGAAAAACCAAAGGGAGTGGTAATGAGACAAGAAAAGAAACAAAAGATGTGACGAGAGGAGCTGTGAATGGCAGGATAGCAATGCAAAGTAAAGGAATTAAGAGTGAAACAACAGAAAAAAAAAAAAACCAGCAACAAAAAAATGGGGGCAGAAGTTATGATCTAAAATTGTTCGACTCAGTGTTGAGTCCAGAAAGCTGTAAAGTGCCCAGTCGAAAGGTGAGATGCTGTTTCTCGAGTTTCTGTTGAGCTTCATTGGAACCCTGCAGCAGGCCAAGGACAAAAAGGTGAGAGCGGGATCAAGGTAGAGAATTAAAATGACAGGTGACAGGAAGCTTAGGATGATATTTGCAAAGTGAACAGAGGTGCTCCACAAAGCAGTTACCCAGTCTGCGCTTGTTCTCCCCAATGTAGAAGAGTTCACATTGTGAGCAGCAAATACAGTATACGAAATTGAAAGAAGTACAGTAAATCGTTGCTTCACGTGGAAGGAGTATTTGGGGCCCTGGACAATGAGAAAGGAGGGGGTAGCAGGGAAGGTGTTGCATCTCCTGCACTTGCATGAAAAGGTGCCGTAGGAAAGGGAGGGCTGTTGCGGGTAATTGAGGTGTGGACCAGGGTGTCACAGAGGGAACAGTTCCTTCTGAATGCTTAAAGGGGAGGGAAGGATGTATTTGGTGGTGGCATCATGCTGGAGGTCATTTTGTTTCTTTTTGTTTTGCTGCTTTGTTTTTTTCTCTTCTTTCTTAATTCATGTACTTTGCATTTATACAGCTACTATACTACCATTCACACTGCTTTCAGTCACATCTTTTGGTTTTTTTATTTGTCCCATTACCATTCCCTTTGGCTTTTCACCATGAAACATTGTGTCATTTAATCTGTCCTGCCCTCCAACCTTTTGTTTTTCTTCCCACCCTCCCCACTTTCACTTGCTAAAACCTATTATATTTCTAACTTTTCTTTACAGACCTGAAACATTAACTCAGCAGAACTGGCCTACACAGGTGCTCATGTTCTACAAAAGGGCTTCAGACTGAAGTGGCCCTCCACTCATGGCGGCTTGCTCCTGATAACAAACCACTGCTGGCTGTATCTCTGGTTCCTAGGTAGTGTGGTGTCACCTCCTAAATGCCATTGGCATGGTGTGCTGTGTTAATTATATATCAATTGTGTTTAATTATATGAAGGTTGAGGGCATTAATTGGGGGTTTCACTTGAGCACATATAAAGAGGCACTTACTGAAACTGTGGGGTAGTTGAGTTAGGAGATGTATGCTTGTGAAGTTTCACTCTACAAATAAATGTTAGACTGAGTAAAGATTGGTTTCAGTATTATCCTTCACCAATTGGCTTTCTGAAATGTAACCCTGTATGGAAGAAAACTAATCCTGGCGTGTTGCAATTCCGAGAGATGGTTGGATCAGACAGGTTAACTCCAGCCATTGCCAGCCCACTGGTCCTTACTGATCAGCAGGCTGGCTGGTCTAATGGTAGCTATTGTAGTATAATGTGATGTAGGTTGTTTCTTGGGAGATATGTAAATAGACTGTAAGCATCATTACAGGATGTGATGTCACGGATTGTACAGAATCTCATGTGAAGAGTATTGTAAAGGCAGCCATTGATGATTGATGCTTGTAAATAAACTCCAGTTACCTTAACCCACAAGCTCCGATCTTTATTCGGTACAAAGAATACAGCAACCCAGCTATTATATGGTGGCAGTAGAAAAGTGATCTTAGAGGAGCAGAAATGATAACATCGAAAAAGTACTGAAAAACAGAAGAAGATGGAAAAGTCATTGCCCTTGCCAGAGGCCTTTGTGTGGGTAGCAGGTCCGAACCAAGACAAGGCATGGCCGAAATGGGTCTGGTGGTTTGAGAGGTACCCATTCTGAGGGTTTAGCACAGAGACCAGACAAAGACCTCGTCAGTACATTGTTATGCGCCATGGCGGAGTGTGCAGACAATATTCTCATAACCCAAGGAATCGATGAGAAGCAGACTACTTATGCTGAAGTCATGAAAATTATAGAAGGGTATTTCAAGATCAGGAAAAACATTTTCGTTGAAAAATATAATAAGCGCACCCAGGGAAAAAGTAATGGCCTATACACAATTGCTGAAGATTGTGAGTATGGAAGCTTACATGAGGAATTGATTTGAGATAGAATCGTAGTCGGGGTTATTGACAATGCACTGTCAGATCAACTACAGTTGAGTTTACAAAAAGCCACTCAGCTAAGCAGATAGTGGGAGGTTAGAAAATATAACTGACCTTTGGAAGGGGATGGGGAGAGTCTGATCTCGAAGATATTAGACTCAGTGGTGTTTGTGGGAAAAATGGAACAGAATGGCACTAAAAAGCCCGAAAGGTGGGAAAGGCATCCAAAGGCTGCAGCACTGAATTGTAGTAGGTGTGGCCAAGAGACTCATTGGTGGGAAAATTGCCCAGCCAGGGAGGTGGAATGTTTCCTATGTAGAAAAAAAGGACATTTCCAGTCAATGTGTCACAGCAAGTAGCAAATGCTGCAGACCAGCAAAGGACCAATTCATTTAAACAAGAGAATAAATGAGGTACAAGATGAGTAAATGATTGAAACTCCTTTCTTAGGAGAAATACAAGCAGCAAATGAAAATTGCTGGACAGCAGATATCATAGTAGGAGAAAATAAAACTAGCTTTAAGTTAGACACAGGAGCAGTGGTTTCTGTTCTATCAGATAAGGAACCATGGCTAAAGAAGGGAAGCTTTAGAACAATAAAATAGAAACTATGTGGACCTGGATGCAGAGAGCTGAAAGTTATAGGGGAACTGAGAATGACTTTAAGATACAAGAATAAAGAGATTCCCGAAACTTGGCATATGATTAAAAGTCAGATTCATTCATTACTCTGCAGGAAGGCATGTGTCAACCTGCAACTGCTATGTAGGGTAGATGAAATTAAGGGACAAGCAAACCAGCCAAAAGTTTTTAGGGCTGAATTTCCAAATCTATTTAGAGGATCAGGAAAATTGAAGACAGAGTATCACATAAGTCTGAGAAAGGAGGTATGTTTATTCACACCGCGAAAGGTCCCACGCCCACTCCTGGAAAAGGTTAAACAAGAAATAGAAGCAATGGAGAACCAAGAAGTGATATCAGCAGTAACTAAACCAACTAGATGATGCTGTGGTATTGTTCCAGCAAGGAAACTAATTGGATCCACAACAATCTGTGTAGACCTCACTCAAAGCAGTAGAGCAAGAGAGCCACCCAATGGCATCAGTGGACGAAAGTTTAGCAAAACTGGGAAAAAGCTCAATTTTTACGAAATTAGATGCAAACAGTGGATTCTGACAGTTACCTTTGGATGAAGAGTCTAAATTGTTGACAACGTTTATAACGCCATTTGAATCTGTTTCAACGGGCTACCATTTGGTATAACAAGGGGACGGGAGATCTTTCAGAGAATGATGTCAAGAATCAAGGAAAGCTTAGAAGGAATAATCTGTCACATGGACGATGCCCTAATTCACAGTGCAAACCTGGAAGAAAATGACACAAGGGTAAGAGCTGTATTACAAAGACTAGAAGAAGCAGGTCTCACGTTAAATGAGAAGTGTGTATTTTCGCAGAAAACAGTGAAGTTCCTTGGTCACAAAATTGATGAGTCAGTAATCAAGGCAGATCCACAAAAGATGAAGGCAACAAAAGATGTCCCAGAACCAAAGAACTTAACAGAACTACAAAGATTCACAGGAATGATAAATCAGGTTGGGAAATTCTTTTTAAAATTTTACTATGATGAACGAGTCCATATGACAACTGCTAATGAGCAGTAATATGTGGTATTGTGGAGAAAGACAGAAAAAATTGTTTGAGAGAATCAAAGAGATGGTAACTTGGTCAGAGGTGTTAGCGCACAATGATCCAGTGCTTACGACGATAATTGCGGCGGATGCATCAGCATGTGCAGTCTTGTTTCAAATCCAGGAGGATGGAAGACGCAGACCTGTGTATTTTGCTTCTCGTTCGTTAACTGAAACTGAACAGAGATATGCAGTTATTGAGAAGGAAGCGCTGGCAGCAATGTGGGCATGCAAAAAATTTTCAGACGACATATTGGTTCTTAAGTTCAAGATTGAAACCAACCAGAAACCACTCATGACATTGTTGAATTCAAAAGAGCTAGCAAAGGTACCTCCAAGGGTACAAAGATTTCGACTAAGACTAATGTGGTATAATTCGATGACTGAATATGTTCCAAGTAAACAACAAATAACAGAAAATGCATTATCAAGAGCGACAATTGGAAGACCTGAAGAAAGAGATGTCTTACTTCTGAAGAAGTGGAAGTCTTTGCTTTGATAATAATTGAAAATTTTCCAGCAACAGCTAAAAAATTGAGTGGAATTAGCAACTTGCAAAAAGAAGAGGTATGCGATAGAATAAGAGAACATTGTCAAAATGGTTGGCCAGCATAAATGCCACATAAACCGGTTTTAGGGAAAGCTGAGTATTGTGGATGATTTGCTAGTGTATGACGAAAGATTGGTCATCCCAAGAGCTTTAAGATTAGATATCTCAGAGAAATTACACCAAGGTGACTTAGGGATCACTAAATAAAGAGCAAGAGCCAGAAACTCAGTATGGTGGCCTGGGATATCAAAAGATATCGAAGAAATAGTATCCAGATGCATCGCATGTGCTACTACCAGACAAGAGATGAGAGAATCTAGGAATGGATCTCTGAGCATAAACGGAAGAAATTCCTTATTGTCATTGACTATTACTTGAGATGGGTTGAAGTTAAGCTACTACATGGCCACAGTTCAAAGGCTGTGATCAAATCTTCAAGAGAAATTTTTGCTACACATGGCATTCCATATATTGTGATATCTGACAATGGGCCACAATTTGCGAACGAAAGTTTCAAAGAGTTGATTGAAACATATGGATTTGTTCATGTCACCAGTTCACAAAGGTACCTTCAGGCCAATGGAGATGCAGAAAGAGGTGTACGAATGGTGAAGATGTTATTGAAGAAAAATAAAGATTTTCAACTGGCACTGTTAAGCTATCGATCAACACCACTTCAGAATGAGTTAGCCCCATGTGAATTATTAATGAGAAGAAGATTGAAGACACAACTTCCTATTCTCCCAAGTACACTAATGCCACAAATTAGTCCAGAAGACTTGGAAAAAGTGAGGGAGAGAGAGGATAGAGAATGGTTAATTCAAGCTGAGAATATTATAGCTATTACGGAAACGTGGTTGAGGGATGGGCAGGACTGGCAGCTCAATGTTCCGGGATACCGATCCTTCCGGCGTGACAGAGGTGGAGGTAAGAGAGGAGGGGGAGTTGCACTATTGATTAGGGAGGACATCACGGCAGTACTTAGAGAGGATATCCCGGGGGGAATGTCTAGCGAGGCCAAATGGGTAGAACCTAGAAATAAGAAAGGGGTGATCACTTTGATGGGATTACACTATAGGCCCCCCAATAGTCAGAGGGAATTGGAGGAGCATATATGTAGGGAAATCACAGATAGGTGTAGGAATTATAGGGTTGTAATAGTAGGTGTTTTTAACTTCCCTAATATTAACTGGGACTGCCTTATTGCTAAGGGATCAGATGGGGAAGAATTTGTTAAGTGTGTCCAGGATAGTTTACTGAAGCAATATGTGGATAGCCCTACCAGAGAAGGGGCTACACGCGACCTCCTCTTAGGAAATGAGGATGGGCAGGTGGTTGATGTGTCAGTGTCAAGATAGTTATGGAAAAGGATAGGACTGGTCCTCAGGTTGAAGTCCTAAATTGGGGGAAGGCTAATTTCGATGGCATCAGACAGGAACTCTCAAAAGTTGAATGGGAGAGGCTGTTTACAGGTAAAGGGACGTCTGGCAAGTGGGAGGCTTTTAAAAGTGAGATAGGAAGAGTTCAGGGCCGGCATGTTCCTGTTAGATGGAAGGGCAAGGCTGGCAAGTTTAGGAAACCTTGGTTGACAAGGGATATTGAGGGTCTGGTCAGGATAAAGAAGGAGGCATATGTCAGGTATAGACAGCTGGGATCAAGCGAGTCCCTCGAGGAGTATAGTGGATGTAGGAGTACACTTAAGAAGGAAATTAGGACGGCAAAAAAGGGCCATGAGATTTCTCTGGCAGATAAGATAAAGGAAATTCCTAAAAGATTCTATAAGTATATTAAGAGTAAAAGGGTAGCAAGGGAGAGAGTAGGTCCCCTTAAGGATCAGTGTGGCAATCTATGTGTGGAGCCACAGGAAATGGGCGAGGTCTTAAATGAATATTTCTCGTCCGTATTTACCGTGAAGAAGGTCATGGAAGCTAGTGAGTTCAAGGGAGGGAACAGCGATATCCTGGAGCATATCAACATTACAAAGGAGGAGGTGTTGGAGGTTTTGAAGCACATTAAAGTGGATAAATCCCCAGGGCCTGACCAAGTGTATCCTAGGATGCTATGGGAAGCAAGGGAGGAGATTGCTGGGGCCCTGGCAGAGATTTTTGTATCATCGTTAGCCACGGGTGAGGTACCGGAAGACTGGAGGATAGCTAATGTTGTGCCTTTATTTAAGAAGGGCAGCAGGGATAAGCCAGGGAACTACAGGCCGGTGAGCCTTACATCAGTGGTGGGAAAGTTATTGGAAGGGATTCTGGGAGACAGGATTTATATGCATTTGGAAAGGCATGGTCTGATTAGGGATAGTCAGCGTGGCTTTGTGCGTGGGAAATCATGTCTCACGAATTTGATTGAGTTTTTCGAGGAGGTGACCAAGAGGATTGACGAGGGCAGGGCGATGGATGTTGTCTACGTGGACTTTAGCAAGGCCTTTGACAAGGTCCCACATGGTAGGCTGGTCCAGAAGGTTAGAACACATGGGATCCAGGGTGAGCTAGCAAATTGGATACAAAATTGGCTTGGTGATAGGAGGCAGAGGATGGTAGTGGAGGGTTGTTTTTCAGATTGGAGGCCGGTAACCGGTGGTGTGCCGCCGGGATCGGTGCTGGGCCCTCTGTTGTTTGTCATATATATTAATGCCTTGGATGTGAATGTAGGGGCATGATTAGTAAGTTTGTAGATGACACCAAAATTGGTGGTATAGTGGACAGTGAAGAAGGTTGTCTAAGGTTACAACAGGACATAGATCAACTGGGAAAGTGGGCAAGGGATTGGCAAATGGAATTTAAAGCAGACAAGTGTGAAGTGATGCATTTTGGGAAGTTAAACCAGGGCAGGACATATACAGTGAATGGCAGGGCCCTGGGGAGTGTTGTTAAGCAGAGAGACCTTGGGGTGTAAGTACGTAGTTCCCTGAAAGTGGCAACACAGGTAGACAGGGTGGTGAAGAAGGTGTATGGCATGCTTGCCTTCATCGGCCAAGGCATTGAGTACAAGAGTTGGGACGTCACGTTACAGTTGTACATGACGTTGGTTAGGCCGCATTTGGAGTACTGTGTGCAGTTCTGGTCGCCGCACTACAGGAAAGATGTGATTAAGCTAGAGAGGGTGCAGAAAAGATTCACAAGGATGTTGCCTGGTTTGGAGGGCTTGAGTTATAAAGAGAGATTGGATAGGCTGGGTCTGTTTTCCCTGGAGCGAAGGAGGCTGAGAGGGGACATGATAGAGTTATATAAAATTATGAGAGGCATAGATAGGGTAGATAGCCAGAGTCTGTTTCCCATGGTAGGGGTGACTAAAACTAGAGGGCATAGATTTAAGGTGAGAGGGAGGAGGTTTAAAAGGGATCAAAGAGGTAAATTTTTCACACAAAGAATAGTGGGTATCTGGAATGAGCTGCCAGAGGAGGTGGTGGAGGCAGGAACAGTAGCAGCATTTAAGAGGCATTTGGACAGGTACTTGAATGAGCAAGGCATAAAGGGATATGGAATTAATGCAGGCAGGTGGGATTAGTATAGCTAGGCATTATGGTCGGCATGGACGCGGTGGGGCGAAGGGCCTGTTTCTGTGCTGTACAACTCTATGATTCTATGACTCTAATTATGATAGACACTGCAGAGTGAGAAATCTGTCAGACATCCAACCAGGAGTATCTGTTTGGGTTAAAGACCAGAGTCGATATGGAGAAGTGATAGAGAAATCACCATATCCAAGATCATACATTGTCCAGGCCAACCAGGGGATGATAAGAAGGAACAGAAGATCATTGGTACTGGCACTGCAGAAGAAACAAATGGAAGAAATATGGGCGAATCAGTCATCAAACAGAATTAATGAACCAGTGATATGACAATCTGCAGACAACCCAGAGGACAACCAAGATAGAGAACTGGAATCATCGAATAGTTCCACTCAAATACAAGAAAGTGAAGC
Source organism: Heterodontus francisci (assembly GCF_036365525.1). Taxonomy (NCBI): domain Eukaryota; kingdom Metazoa; phylum Chordata; class Chondrichthyes; order Heterodontiformes; family Heterodontidae; genus Heterodontus; species Heterodontus francisci. Next base: position 212,479,943 of record NC_090371.1, on the reverse strand, counting down.
GGAAGAATTAAGAGACTCTGAACCCCAACCATTTTCAAGTGAAAGGAGAATGTGTTGCAGCAGAGTTGAGTAAACACCACAGCGTAACCTAACCTGATGAATGAAGTCAGAAACTTACAGGAGATGTAGTATTATGTGATGTAGGTTGTTGCTCGGTAGGTATGTAAATAGACTGTAAGCATCATTACAGGATGTGATGTCACAGATTGTACAGAGCCTTCTGTGAGGAGCATTGTAGTGACAGCCATAGATGGTAGACATTTCTAAATAAACTCCAGGTACCTTAACCCACAGACTAATGTTTTTATTTGGTACAAAAAGTATAGTAACCCAATACGATTGGCAGTGGGAACTAGCGACCTGCAGCCTGGCCACCAGTATATGTCTGCCAGTATGCAAGGTACTGCTGCCCAGGCAACAGTTTATGCTTCTGTGGAGATGGAGGCACTGACTAGTCTCTGCCTGCTCTTAGCCTGCAGTCCTATGCAGATTCCAATATAGTTGCCATGCTATCAGTTTCTGCAATGAAGAAAAAACTTGTCAGTTGTTGCGAAATACTCTGAAGAGTCACATGGTCAGTTGCTGCACATTCTCAGAGACTGACCTCAAAGAGCCTGCACATAGGTGTGATGTTCCTCAAACATCCTTCTTTTCATCTGAATATGAGATCTGGAAGAGTGTGCTGGTGCCCAGGTTACCTGAGGGAAAAAAGGGACAGTGGCTGGTATGTTACCTTGCCTTCTCTGATCAGGTCACTTAACTTTTTGAGGCACTCATCTGCAATACCAGGGGTAACAGTACCAGCACTCTACACATGGCACAAGTGACAAGAGATATTTTGGAGGCTTCATCACATGGAGACCCAGTTCTTGTCTTTCCTCTGCTGTATTCCATGAAGTAAGATTTACAGGACTACCCATTGAGGTGGTGGAATCTTCTTCTATTCACCTGTTCCCCCTTCTATTCCCTATTCTTCTATTCCGCCATCTTGGCTCCTTCTGCCAGCTGCTCCTTTAGTTGAAAAGTGGCATGATAATTCTTTTGAGGCATGCAATCAGTGACAGTGAACTGACTGAAGGAAGTACTTTGCTACACACCTGCTGCACCCCCAGCCTTCTTTTCCATCTTCAGCCAGAATTGTGTTTTTTAAAGTCTGCACTCTAATTTCCAAGTACCCCAATATATTATACCCATTTTGCATGGGATTTATGACTGTGAATACTCCAATGAATGCTCAGATGAGTTGACACACGTAACTCTGGCGCAAACATCCTTCCAGGCCATTGGCAGATGCAACTCCTCCTGCAGTAAAAGTGGATCCCTTCTTCATATCCTGGTGATCAAATTAAAAATGCCATTAATGGAAACCTGAGGACAGGTCACCTGTCTTCTCTCTTAATTTGGATGTGGTATACAATGTAGGAGAAAACATGTCAATGCAAGTTGTTCTCAAGGCCCTCCTACAGCTGGTTATACAGCTGTATCCAGTCTATTATACTGTTTACTGCCACAATATAGAAATATACTAGGAGATATTTTATAAAAGGACTGGGCATTTTTTTTAATGGAATATGGAGTTGAGACCACCATTTAGGGCATGCATGCTTTGCTGTTAGCAATGATTCTTAAAATATATTGCTCTCTTGCAAGATAACATTTCCCAATGAGAAAGCTATGATAAAAGTAGAAGTGGAGCTTCCAATGTGAGCTTGCAGAAGACATATCCAACATTGTGCCATTAAATATTTCCATACAGAACTACACATTGTGCCAATATAGTTCAATGTGAGGTTCTTCTTGTGCAGATGTTGAAAGTGCCGGAACATCACATGCAATTGGAAAAAAAGTATTTGCATAGCAGGAAGCAAATAATTGAAGCTAATTTGAAAAGGATGTAAGGTTCTGGTTTTGCAGGACATTTTGAACTGGTGTCCAGAGAGGTTATTTGTAATTGCTTCCTGCTGTTAAATTGCTACAAACCTACTAAAGCAGCCGTGCTCCTTTGATGTTGTTTTTATCTTTGCCCGTTCAGATTGTCTGATAATCCCAGTGAAAAAACACAATCTACTGTTCGATACAGCCAACTACGAAGTGTCATTTTTTTTTTCTTAAGATATGAGGTAAGTTTTGGCTTGTGTAAAGATATGATCTACTACCTATTAGAATGCATCTATTAATCTTGTGATCTGTTTTTGTCGAACCCTTAGCCATATGCATTATAGTAATGGGAGCTGTGATTATTTCTAATGTACCATGCTGCAAGCCAAGATCAACAAGGCATTTTTCATTGACTCTTTTTTGGCTTAGAAAAGGTAGATTCTTGTAATCAAAGGTTTGTGTTTATCTAGATATGTAGTTCTTAGAGTTAATAGTGCCATAATGGAGCAAATCTTGATGAGCAGATAGGCAAACCCTTCATTATTCCTGAAGTAATCCATTGCAAGTTGAAATGCGTGCCAAAGTATAGATTGAAAGTCTTTGTATAAAGTTATCTGGTGGGATTAAGAGCAGCGATCTTGTATATTTAAAAATATGCAGCTGTTAAAAAGAGCCAAATAACATTAAAAATTGTGGTTTCACACGCATCGTATTCACAGCTTGTACTTGAAGATCTATGGAAAAAATCTATGAAAATTGAGGCTGACAAAATCAGCAGGAAAGGATTTAGTATGTGCAGGAGAAGTACTGTAGTTTGCATTGACTGAGAAATTCTAGGCTAAATAATGAGAATCCTCATGGTCAATCGTAGTATTTTTAAAGAAGGATTTTTACATTCAGTAGCCTGTATTGACAGTCTTATGCACTATAGCTTGTTTCCTTAAATATTTTATACATGTTAAAATAATTTTGCCAGAAAATGCCTAAATCATAGCTAACTTCTGATCAATGTTCCCTGCCATCCAAAAGTCCCCGTGCAAGCTGCACACGAATAGGCCCTTTAAATTACCACACATGCGCAGTTTGCAAAACAATTTAAAGTGGCCACGCACTTAAAGGAATTAAGCACACACACCAAAAAAAAAATAGAGGGAATGTTGCTTCAGATTTAACTTCAAGCCATTAAGTAGAAATAAGCTTCATTGGGATTCATTTGGATTTCAATTTCCATTCTGATTTTGAAATTCAGATGATTCAACTCTGAATGCCCCTAACTAAAGCACTCGCCTTGATAAACTGTCAAAGTGGAGAGCTGCTATGGATGCATGTATTTCAGGATAGTTTGAGAACTGTATCATAGTATTGTGTTCCACTTCAGAAATGGAACAGTTCCATATTAAGGTGTCTAAGTTATGTCACTTTTTGCTATTGGAAGTACTAAAGTCATCATGAAGAATTCTAGGTCATCATCATTCTTCCATCCCAACTATAGGAGAATGCGCAGTTAATGACATGTGGCTTCATGGGAAAAATGGTAAGAGTTTTTAAGGCAATTCTTCCCCACGGGAAACAAATTTCAGATAAACATAGGAACAGGAATAGGTCATTCAGCCCCTCAAACCTGTTCCGTCCTTCAATTACATCATGGATGATCTCTATTTCAACTCCAAATACCTGCCTTTACTCCATATCCCTAGATACTCATTCCTAACGGAAAACTACCGATCTCAGTCTTGAAAATTTCAATTGATGCAAAATTCACAGCCTTTTTGGGGAACGAGTTCCAGAATTACACTACCCTTTGTGTGAAAAGGTGCTTCGTGATTTCATTCTTAAATGGCCTCACTCTAATATCAAGATTATACCCTTTTGATCTGGATTCCCCAGCAGAAGAAATAATTTCTCTGTATCTACCTCATCAAATTTCGTTATCATTATAAGACACCTCTGAACCTTCTAAACTCAGAGGAAAATTGCCAAGTTTATGCCATTAAAGCTTGGTATCATTTTGACAGATCTGTGCTGCATCCATTCTTAGGTCTATATATCTTTCCTGAGGTGTGGTGCCCAAACATGAACACATTACTTCACATAGGCTCTGTACACCAAAGCCACTTCCTTACTTTTGAACTACAACCCTCTTCAGATAAAGCTCAATATTCCGTTTGCTTTTTCAATTTTTTTTGTATTTGTGATTGGTGATTAGTGTGCATGAATACCGAAATCCTTTTGCTACTCCACAGCTCCTACTCTATCATCATTAAGAAAATATTTAAATTTGTCTTTCTTGGATCCAAAGTAGATGTGTCCTCATACTTTTCCACATTAAAATCCTTCTGCAATAGATTTTCCCTCTCACTTAGCCCATCTATATCCCTAAGTCCTAAACTTGTAACTGCCTGCTCCTATCCACATAGCATACTCTGCTTCCTTGGATATAGAGCGCTCTGTTCCTTCATGCAAGTCATTAACATACATTATGAAAATTTGAGATGCCTGGGAAATGCCACTTATCAAATGCCTTCTGGAAGTCTGTCTACAGACATTCACAGATATGCCCCTATCTGCCATGTTAGTGACCGCCTCAAACCATCTAGATTAGTCAGAATCTATGTTTGATGATAGATTCCAGTTACTTCATCACAATTGATGTTAAATTGACCAGTCTCTAGTTACCTCCTTCCCTTCTTAAATAGTGAAATGCATTTACAATTTTCCAATCCTAATGCACAATTCCTGAATCTAGAAAGTTCCAGTAAATTATAATTAATGCATCTGCAATTTCCTCATCTCTTTCTTTTAGTACCATGGTGTGGAAACCATCAGGTGCTGGATGTTGTCGAGTTTCTTGAGGGTTGCTGGAGCTGCACTCATCCAGGCAAGTGGATATTATCCCATTACACTCCTGACTTGTGCCTTGTAGATGGTGGACAGGCTTTGGGGAGTTAGGAGGTAAATTACTCACCCTAGAACTCCCAACCTCTGACCTGCTCTTGTAAGCACTATATTTATGTGGCTGTTCAGTTAAATTTCTGGTCAATGGTAAACCACCAGGATGTTGGTAGTGGGGGATTCAGCAATGGTAATGCCATTGAATGTCAAGGGGAAATGGTTAAACTGTTTCTTTTTGGAGATGGTTGTTGCCTGGCACTGTGTGGCATGAATGTTACTTGCCACTTATCAGCCCAGGCCTGAATGTCATCCAGATCTTGCTGCGTGCAGGCACAGACTGCATCAAAACATTGTGCAATCATCAGCAAACCTCCCCACTTCTGACCTTATGATGGAGGGAAGGGCATTGATGAAGCAGCTTTAGATGGTTGGGCCTAGGACACTAACCTGCAGCATTATCCTGGGGCTGGGATGATTGGCCTCTAAAAAACACAACCATCATCCTTTGTGCTAGATATCATTCCAACCAGTGAAGAGTTTTCCCCGATTCCCATCGACTTCAATTTTGCTAGGTGCCATACTTGGTCAAATGCCACCTTGATGTCAAAGGCAGTCACTCTCACCTCAGTACTGGAATTCAGCTCACTTGTCCATGTATTGACCAAGGCTCTAATGAGGTCTGGAGCCAAGTGGTCCTGGCAGAACCCAAACTGAGCATCAGGCAGCAGGTTATTGCTGAGTAAATACTGCTCAAGATAGCATTGTCGACGACACCTTCCAAAACTTTGCTGATTATTGAGGGTAGACTGATGGGGCAGTAATTGGTCAGATTGGATTTGTTCAGCTTTTGGTGGTCAGGGCATACCTGGACAATTTTCCACATTGTCTGGTGCATGTCAGTGTTGTAGCTGTACTGGAACAGTTTGGTTAGGGCACAGCTAGTTCTGGAGTACATGTCTTCAGTACTACAGCTGGGATATTATTCCACTCAGCCATTTCTTGCTATCAAGAGGAGGCTAAGTTGGATCATCCACTCAGCACTTCTGGCTGAAGGTGGTTACAAATGCTTCAGCCTTGTCTTTTGCACTGACATGCTGGGCTCTGCCATCATGTTCTCGGAGCCTCCTTCTCCCATTAGTTGTTTAATAGTGCACCACCATTCATGATTGGATGTGGCAGGACTGCAGACCTTTGATCAGATCTGCTGGTTGTGGGAACACTTAGCTCTGTTTGTCGCATGCTGCTTCTGTTTGTAGTCTTAGGTTGTAGCTTCATCAGTTTTTTTTCTTTCATCAGCACCTCAATTTTAGGTATGTCTGGTGCTACTCTGGCACGTTCTCCTACACACTTCATTGAATTAGTGATGGTCCCATGGTTTGATGGTAATGGTAGACTGAGGAATTTGGCAGCCATGAGGTTACAGATTGTGGAACAGCACAATTCTGCTGGTGCTGATGGCCTACAGCATCTCCTAAATGCCCAGTATTGAGCTGCTAGACATGATCTGAATCTATCCTATTTAGCCTGGTGGTAGTGTCACACAACACGAAGGAGGGTGTCCTCAGTGCGAAGATGGGTCTTCATCTCCACAAGAACTGTGCGGTGGTCACTCCTACCATACTGTCCTGGACAGATGTATCTGTGACAGGTAGATTAGTGAGGATGAGGTCAAGCAAGTTTTTCCCTCATATTAGAGTACATTCTGTCCCCTTGTCACCCTCAGTACCTCTTCCAAGTGGTGTTCAGCATGGAAGAGTACTGATTCATCAATTGAGGGAGGGCAGTGGTAATCAGCAGGAGGTTTGCTTGTCCAAGTTTTACCTGATGCCATGAGACTTTATGGGTCCAGAGACAATGATTAGGACTCTCAGGGCCATTCCCTTCCAACTGTATACCACTGTGCCGCCACCTCTGGTGGATCTGGTCTGCTGGTGGGACAGGACATACCGAGGGATGGAAATGGAGGAGTCTGGCTGTAAAGTATGATTCTGTCAGTATGACTATGTCAGGCTGTTACTTAACTAGTCTGTTGGACAGTTCTCCCAATATTGGCACAAGTCTTCAGATATTCATGAAAAGAACTTTGCAAGGTCAATTGGGATGGGTGTGCCTTTGTCGTATCCAATGCCTCAGTTGATGTCAGGCAGTCTTTCCAGTTTTATTCTATTTGATTTTTCTGTTACGGTTTGGTACAACTGAGTTGGTCCAACTTTTCAGCGGGCATCTAAGAGGCTAGAGTCACATGTAGGCCAGACCAGATAAAGACAGCAGTTTTCCTTCCCTAAAGGATGAGTGAACCAGATGTGTTTTTACAGTAATACAGTAGTTTAATGGTCACCACCACTGAGACTAGCTTTTTCTTTCAGTTTTATTAAATTTTAATTCCCCCAACTACCGTGGTGGATTTAAATTAATATGACTGGACACAGTCCAAGCCTACTGGATCACTCATTTAGTAACATTACCACTGTGCTACCATTCCCCCTGGGTTAGTATTGGTTAAAACACAAGGGGCACTACCTTGTAACCTTATTTCCCATACTGCCATCTCAAATGTAGCTAAAGAGTGCAAAATTTTACTGACACCTGGAAGGCCAAAGGTGAAGCCTTGATGCTATTTGGTTCTTCCTTTTCTTCTGGCTCTGCAATTAGAGAGGAAATGGTTCCTTTAAACATCTTAAACCATGTGATATCATCTCCTTCCTACTATACAAACATTACTATGGTCCACTACTGCTAAGCTATATTAGAAAATCATTTAAGTAAATATTGTTTGGAATGTGAAACTGTGTTCCACATTCTCAAATAGAATTTATTTTTGTTAGTGTTGCTGTAGAACAGTATCCTTGAATAGTGAATGTATCCCAGCACATCTGCAATGTTGGTGTTTGGTTCCTTGCTTTGGTGAAGCAAATGAAGTAGTTGTTACTGAAATTTTTACTCAGCCTTGTCTGCTCAAAATTATTTGAAGTTGCTATCTTTCATTCACACCCAACAGCCTATTTCCTAATGGTATAAAACCTGAAACAAACTACTACTAAGTGCAAGCACGCTTGTAGTTTTGACAGTGATGAATTTATCCTTGTTGTTGTCTGTAATTTTCAGCATTTCATATTTACTTCATTTCTTCAATCATTTTTCAATAGTGTGTTTTATTATTCTAGTCTAAACAAAGAACTTCCTGTTCATATGGAGTCCTCTCCTTCTGAACCAATGCAGACTGTTTTCTCAGCCAAGATTTACTTTTTCTTTCCTCCTTAAACTTGCCTTAGTGAGTTACTCCTCATTCACTATTGAGTTTACCAGAGTGAAGGAATTTAGTGCAGATGCCCATTACTTGGCTATGTCCAGACAGGTTATCAAGGGAGAGCTATGAACATCAGTGTCTCCTCCACATTGATTTTAAGTAGATGGATGTATACCTTTTAGATGACACTGAACAGTCCATCAACTCTTCCCTTTGCCTTTTACCCAGCACAAAAGATGAAGTTAGACAATCAGGACATAAGGAAACAGGCTAAGAGGACAGAAAGAAGAAAAATATGAACTAAATATCCTAATAATTACATTGCTTTCACTGAATGGGCTATTGGCATCTGTTTTTCTGAGTATATTTAATAACAATGAAGACGCACATGTACCGTATTTGGGAGAACAGATATTGACTTGCATATAATATTAGGGGATTGAAACTCAAATAATACGTGCTTAAACTTCCTGTTTAATTGCCATGCTTCACTGGTAGATCCCGCACTGAAATGGCCAAATTGAATGCATCTTTATTAAATGCAAGATGGTAACACATGACCGTCAAGGGCGGTATACTGCATAATTTGACAGTTTAAATAAAATCAGGATATCAAAATATTATTGAATTTAAAATCCTCACTCTCATCTTCAAATCCTTACACAGCTTCCCCCCACCCTTTCTCTGCGTCCTCCTCCAGTCTCATATCTCCTCCCACACGCTTTGTTTCTCTGACTGTGGCCCTCTACGAATCCCACCTTCTCCTCATCCTACCATTGGTGCAGAGCTATCAGTTGCCGCTCCCGTACTATCTTGAAGCCCCTTGTTAAATTGCTCTGGCCCTTCATTTTTCTTTCCACTTCTAAAATCCTTCTGAATAATTATCTTTTTGACCAAGCTTTCAGTCATCTCTCCATGGGTCAGCATCTGTTCTTTATCTATTTAAATGTTTTCTCCTCCTTTGGATATCTAATACATTAAGTGCACTTTATAGATGCAAATGCTTTTGCTGCTCATTTCTATATATGTTACAAACTCATTGTGGATTAAAACATCAAAGTAACATTAAAGTATAACAGTAAAAGTAATTTCAAAGGTCTCAGAATGTGTTTAAAAATACCACGATTATTTGTGCTCCTCAATGCAGCAGTTATTTCCAATAGCCTTGCATTTGGATGATTAAAAAATAAAAAAATTACTTTTCCTTTTCTCAGCAATTCTTGTCAAAGTTTCCCTTTTCTTTTTGTTTGTGCTTTTCTCCCCCTTATTTCTTTTGTTACAGAAATTCTTCTATGCATTTGCAGAGAATTTTGCATAGAATTGCACATGAATTTTCCCACAAATAGGAGCCAAAAAAATCCCACTCTCCCAGCGATTGAACTGGGACACAATTCTGCCAGAGGGGTACACTTTGGAGCAGAACCAGGATATCTTGGATTCCTGCCCCAGTGATTACAAGATGAAAAATTGTGCTCAAGGGAGCATGGGACTTCTTTGACACACCCCCATAATGTTATCCAGGACCTTTCGGGCATGTCTGAGGCCATTCCCGTGTTACCCTGGCAACCTGCTCACCTTGCCCTTAATAGGCCCAGCTGAACCTACCTCTGATGAGAGCAGGTCTACGTTCCATTGTGGACTTACTGAGAGCCGCAAGATGGTAAAACAACAAAGTGAAGTGAACCTAGATGGATTGTTAACCCTAACAAGTTGTTCTTCTGAGGGAAATTTTAAAAGTTTGTGGTGAAATTCTCGCAGGTATCTAATTGGAGGGATTCAACCTTGGAGTTGGGGGAAGGATGGACATGGATTTTGGAGGTGACAACATGTTCAAGGCCTTTGAAGAGGAAAGGGAAGTTAGAGGTGGGACAGTAGTTTGCAAGAACAGGATCAAAGACGGTTATTTTGAGGAGGTGGGTGATAATTGCAGATTGGAAGGGGAGGGGTACAGTACCTGAGAAGTAGGAAGCATTAACTATATCACGGGCCTGATCAAAGTCACAAATGACATCCTTTGTAACTATGGGCATGATAACTACCCCTTCTCATTCTTCTTGACATGTCTTCAGCCTTTGAGATGTTTGACCACATCCTCCTCCTCCTACACCTCTCCTCTGTTGCCCAGCTGTGCGGCACTGACCTTGCCTGGTTCTAATCCTCTCTAACCATTTGCAGCCAGAAAATCTCTTCCAATGGCTTCTCTTCCAACTGTTGCACTGTTACATCTGGAGTTCCCCAAGGATCTATCCTATTTCTCATCTACATGCTGCCCCTTGGCAACATCATCCAAAACCATGTCACATTCTACATGTTCACCGATGACTCTGAGCTCTACTTCACCAACACCTCTCTCGAGCCTGCACTGCCTCTGATTTATCACACTTCTTGTTCGATATCCAGTTTCGGATGAGCAAGAATTACTTCCAACTAAATATTGGGAAGATTGAAGCCATTATCTTTGTTCCCTAGCCACCAACTCCATCCCTCACCTTGGTCAGTGCATGAGGCTGAATCAGACCTTTCACAACCTTGTCACCCTATTAGCCCAGAGATGAGCTTCCAACTCCATATCCGCTCCATCACCACTAACTTCTGTCTCTGCCTCTGTCTCAGCTCATCTGCTGTTGAAACCCTCTTTCAATGCTGTCTTGATTGGTCTTCCATCTTGCACCCTCCTGAAACAGGAACCAAAGCTCTGTAGCCCATATCCAAACTGACACCAAGTCCTGTTCACCTAACATCCCTGTGCTCACTGAGCTATTTGGGCTCCTGCTCCAGCAATGCCTCAATTTTAAAATTCTCATCCTTGTTTTCAAATCTCTCCATGGCCTCGCCCCCTCCTTATCTCTGTAACCTCCTACGGCCCTGCAACCCTCCAAGATATCTATGCTCATCTAATTCTGGCCCCTTGCATATTACCAATTTAAATCTCTCTACCATTGACAGCCGTGTCTCAGCCCACCTTGGTCCTAAGCTCTGGAATTCCCTTCATAAACCTCTCTGCTCTCTCCTCATTTAAGATGTTTCTTAAAAATTATGTCTTACAGCAAGCTTTTGGTCATTTACTTTAATATCTGCTTATGTGGCTTGATGTAAAATGTTATTTAATATCACTCCTGTGAAGCACCTTGGGACATTTTACTATGTTAAAGGTGCTACATAAATACAAGTTGTTGTTGTTTGGCCTGATTCGGGCCTCAGATACCCTCTCAAAGTGGCAGGTTGCAGGTCTGGGTTCCGCCTCCTCAGCAGTGTCAGGGTATCGGTTGCATCATTACAGGCATGAGCATCTGCCCTAAATATTCTAATGACCCCGGGATTTGGCGTTAGTTGCATATCAAAGCAGAAAACCCAAGTTCCTCGTCACTGAGCTTCTCATGTCCTGAAGAGTTTATGTGATTTTAAACCTGAGATGTTCGCTGATGATTGCACTATGTTCAGTACTTTCCGCAACTCCTCAGATGCTGAAGCAGTCCGTGTCCATATGCAGTAAGACCTGGACAACATTCAGGCTTGGGCTGATAAGTGGCAAGTTATATTCACACCACACAAGTGTCAGGCAAGGACCATCTCCAATGAGAGAGAATCCAACCATCTCCCCTTGCCGTTCAATGGTATTACCATCACTGAATCCCCAACTATCAACCTCCTGGGGGTTACCATTGACCAGAAACTGAACTGGACCAGCCATATAAATATTGTGGCTACAAGAGCAGGTCAGAGGCTGGGAATAAAAATGTTTGTTAGTGTGGAATAATAATGGTGGCTTCAGTTCTTCCTTTTGCAAATGGAAATGGAAAACTGATTAAAGCAAATTATTAATATAGGAGATTGCAGTGGCAAAGTGTGTATCATTAGTCAGTAAATGGCTTTTAATATTTTAATCAATAATCCTGACCAAGCAGTATGTCAGCACTGTCAAATAGACCAAACATTCCAGCAACACAAGGTGGACGCTTGAGGAAGGGTAGGAAAATGAGAGGTTGGGAGCTGAAACCATGTGCAGCAACAGAATATAACAGCTTCTAAGTTTCTATTGCTTAAAAGAATGACAGCAGCAATGGAGGAAGCAAGTGAGAAGGATGGAAGCCATATTGAAGTGAAGAGCAGCAAACTTCAGTGGGCAGGACCAGCCTGTCTTTATAACAGGGATACACAGCAGTTGTGAGAGATTGCTTGGGCCACTGGCCAAAGAGCCATCAAAAATGCAGTACGCACTTTGTGACGGGTGCTGGCTTTGGCACTGGGTGTCACTTCCTTGAAACCCAGGACATCTTTGCAGTCCAGGAAGACACTTAATGCCCTCAGTGTGGACAAGGTAAATAACCTGCTCCTCCCAATCCTACATTGTCTTCATGTGTTGGGCATTCCTTCATTCATTATTTCAAAGTGCCAGAGGAGTTAGAAATGAAAGTAGGATCTCACACTTATTTTCCAAGGAGTGTCTGGCCTCCTTGTGCTTTCTGTCAGAATGCATTACCTTGCACTTGAATACATTGAAGTTCATTTGTCAATTGCATGCATTTATATGGCAACTTTCACAACTTCAGGCATCCAAAAACAACACACAGTCAATTAAGTACTTTAGAAGTGTAGTCACTGCTGTAATGATAGGAAATGTGGCAGCCAAATTGTGCATAGCAAGGTCCCACAAATGGCAGAGATAAATGACCAGGTAATCTTTTTTAGTGATGTTGGTTGAGGGACAAATATTGGGCAGGACACCAAGTGAACTCCCCTGTTCCTCTTTGAGTTGTGTCGTGGGATCTTTTCCGTCCACCTGAAGGGACAAACAGAACCTCGTCTGAACATTTCATCTGAAAGATGGCACCTCTGACAATGCAGAACTCTTTCAGTACTGCCCTGAGGTGTCAGCTTGGATTACGTGCACATGTGCCGAGAGCAGGTTTCGAACCCAAGACCATCTGGCTTAGTTGTTGGCAGAATACAGGACCCGACTGCCCATACACCAGTTTTGAAACAGTTCAGATAGGCACAAAGGCATCCCTTGCTCTCAGATATCACCTTGATGTAGTACTAGGACAGGTTTAATAGCAGAACAGAGCTAGATATAGGAGTGAAATGAAACACCTGTTGTAAATATACATGTACACAGTAAGAGACACTTTGTGGTGTAAAGTCCAGGATTCTTAAGTTAAAAGCTAAAAGTTCTTTACCATTTTTGTGTTTGAGAGGATGTTTGGAGCTCAGTTTGCAATGGGGAGCACAGTTTCGTCCGTGACTCTTTATTGAACCATTGCCTCCTTAAGAAGACCTTTTCTGCGATGTCGTCAAGGGAGCAGTATTATGGAGTGGTCACATTGTTAACCTTGTGTCTGGACCAGAGAGTGAAAATACACAAGGCCCTATTTTAAATTAAGTTGTAAGTGGGCTGCGAGGGCTGATAATCCCCCAGATCCACACAGGAGATTTTAACTCAGCATGAAAGACAAGGAGGCCTGCAGGCAGGATTGAGAAATCAGGCAGCAGAAGACAGCAGCCGCCAACCCTGGCAATAAGGTAAATAGGTTTTACAGATCTTGAAGCAATTGTTGGGGGAAGGAGAGGAAAGCAGGGAGGAACATGCCTGCCTTTCCTGAACCACAAGGAAACCTTCAAAATGCTGAAGCTTATGTGGACCTCTTCTGGTCATAATTTCTCCTGCTGCCAGGTTTCACTGATGGATCCAGCATTCGATGTCACCACCATGACTGACGTCATTGGACCCCAACATTTAACTATTGATGGCAGGAGAGACAGACGCTACTGGAAACCAGGCACATAGAGCAAAATTTTCGATACCCATTGGAGGCTGGACTGGAGGCAGGAATGCCCAAAAATTGGCATCGGAGGCTGCGTGCCAGTTTGCCAGCTTGATCCAACTTCCAGGTCAATTTGCCCCTACAGGCACAAGCGGCAGGTAGCCTATAAAGTCAATTAAAAGGCCAATTAAGGGCAATGTTCTGAGGCTGACTGGAATAATCCAGTTGGCCAGCAGGCCCCCCAAGGGAGCCAAAGCCCAGGGATGGAGGTGGTCTCCCAGTGCCAGACAGGTGGTCCAGCACTCTATATAACATTTCTGACCAATTCTGCTCCCCCCCCCCCCCCCCACCCCTTGCTCCCACCACTGTGGCCGTGATATGAGATGTTCAGAGCTGACGCCACAGGGGGTCACTTCATAGTAGTGGCCTGGCATCTGTGGTCAGTTTTATTCACACCTTCTCCAAAAGTTTTTGGAGGGCACCTCAATCTTGGGACGCCCTCTCTCTCCTATCTACATTGGCAGCTTCCACCCAGATGATGGGGCTGCCAATCTCTCAGGGCTGGAGGGCCTCTTATTGGTCCTCCAGCTTTGGGAGCTCACCCGTCGTCCTTAATTAGATGGCAAGTGTGCTCCCTGGCCACTAATTGGCCAGCTCACAAAAAATACTGTTGGGAATCAGACGCAACATCGACGTCCCAACCCAGGAACAAAAATTCTTCCCATAAAGTTAGCTCTGCACTGGATAACAGATGTGGTCCACTTACAGAAACTGTCTTCAGGCAATGAAATGAGAAAACAGTGCAAAAGAACCACAAACTGCAAAACTTTAACTTCCTTCAACCGAAAGTCAGGTCCATAGGTGAGAAGCAGGGTGATGGTTTCAGAAGTATATGAGGATAATTTCTGGAAATTGGGATAATATGTGGAGGAGGTAACTCTATAGAAAGGCAGGCCTTCAGTTTTCTTCTAGACAGCAGTTAATGCTGCACCTGTTGAAATGTCACTGAGTCAGGTACTCCCTTCCTAACAATACTGTGGGTATACCTACACCACAACGATTGCAGTAGTTCAAGGAGGCTGCTACCAGCACCTTCTCAAGGGTAGTTAAGATGGGCAACAAATGCTGGCATTGCCAGCAACGCTCACATCCCATGAGTGAACAAAAAAAGCCCCTTGCACAACAGCACAGATGAGACCACAGTTCAAAAGATAATCAATCAGCAGAGATCTGACAAAACAGCATTAACCCTTGCCTTCTGTTTATTGATAATGCTTGAAGGAGATTTGCATGCAGAGGCCATGGTGAAATGGAGAAAGGGGTATAACTAGCGTAGCATCTACAAGTAAATAATTAAATAATGTTAGGAAAACAGATGGTAAATGTGCTAATATAGCTTTTGAATGCTTACCCAAAAATAGAATCAATAGATTTCAGCTTTTCTGTGGCAGCCTAAATCACTGACGTATTACTGAAATCCCTTTTCCCATGTTTTTTTTCAGCTGGGTACAATATTGTAATGTGGAGAGTGTAACTGCAGTTTTTTCCGATGCAAACATCTAATGATAAACAGATAACTGGTATGATGACATGGTGTGACACCATATTTCCCTTTATAACATAGGCCTGAGGATCACCGTAAGGCACATGAGAAAAAAAAAGTTTCATGATGCATCGCATTGTTTCCAAGAAGTTGCCTCACAACTGTGCACCTCTTTAATCTCTGACTTCCTGTTTTGTTTTCTGGAAACTGTTCCACCCTAAACACTAAAGGCTTTGCTGGGAGCAGCCAGAGTGCTGTTTCGATTAACCGCTCTCCCTGTACTCCAGTGACCCATAAGTGCCCTGAGACATTTTTAAAGCAAAGCAGTGGAAAATACTATGTATGTTTGTGGAGACAAGGACTCGACTGCACCAATGTTGTTCCTGAGCCATTAGTTTCCATTAGTGGCACTGAGCTGAGGAACTTGCACTGCAGGAACTGCTGCAGCACAGTCTGAAAAAAACTACTTTAAGTGGCAATGTATTAATCTCTTAAAATTATCATCTGTGTCATGTGGGGTGTGCTGCACTAATCATTGCTCAAAATTAATGTTACATTAAGAAGTTCATACGGTGTTTCGGGTTTATTATGGTAATAAAATGAAAGCACATACAAACATGTAAATGTACAAAAATGATGAGAATTGACAATACAGACAAGGTACAACCTCATACACTGGCCCGATGAAACAATAATAAATTACAAAAATGTAAGATTTTTTTAAAAATCCATTGGAAGCTCCTACTGTGTTTTTGCCACAACAATCTCTACAGCAGCATGGTAACTGAGTCTTGTCAACTGTTTCAGGGACTGAAGCTTTTCGTAAACTTCCTTTGGAGATGTTAACAGCCTCAAAAGTTTTAAGTATCATAGCTTTAGACAGACATGGAAAGAGCTGGAAGACTACAGCAGACCAATCAGCATCAGTGAAGAGAAGGGACAGTTGATGTTTCTAGCTTGAACCCATCTTCAGAAGTGAAAAATAAGAGGCAGACAGGCACATTAATAGCATCAGAGAAAGTGGGAGAAAAAGAAAAACACGGATTGAGGGATTATCAGTGGAATGTTGCTGGATGATGCATCAGATCATCTGTCAAGATATAGAAAGAAGCATTAGAGGAAATTTTAATAAAAACAAAGAATGATTTAAGGCGAGGGCAACATGGAAGGAAACGGGAGAGATGGGCAAGGCAAGTTAGTTTATGGACCAGGAATCCTAATCCCATTATGATATGTTGTGAAATTGAATTGAATATTGAGGACAGAACCAGTAAAGATGAAAATGAAAGCTGCCGATTTGTTGTAAAAACCCAACTGGTTCACTAATGTCTTTCAACGAAGGTACATTGTCACCCTTATTCCAGCCCCACACTACATGTTGACTCGTAATGCCCTAAAGCAACTAGCAATGAGTAATAATGGCTGTCATGTCTGTGGCACCATTTTTGAAGAACAAATTGAAAAAAGAAAACCTGGGAATGAGGTTTGAAAATTTAAACAGAGATACGTGTGAGAAATCTGCCTCCAAATGGAGAAAAAAATAGCACTGTTTAAAGGATTTCTTCTTCCCTCTAGAAACACGACCAGGTCTTCGGACTTCCCTTCCACTCACCACTCCTGGGCTAGCAAGCCCCACACCGCTAGTGACTCCTGGTGTAAAGAAAATGTAGCATATGATTGAAGACCAAAGACGGATTAATGCACAGACCTATGGGGTCTGTGCCCGGGGTCGCCAACCAAAGATGTGGCCCCTGCCAATGCACTTCATTTAAGCATAGTATATTGTGAAATGATTTGCTTTATTACTAATGCAGTACTGGCCTATTTTTTCAAGCATTTTACTACATATTTATGTTTTAATGGGTTGTGAGACAGGAAGAGGTGGTGCAGGGCTTGTGGAGGGGCCCTGATGGCCACTAAGAATTCTTAATCTGGTTCTCCTAAAGCCTCAAGTCAGTGCTCGGGCCAGAGGGCTGCAGAGTGACCAAGTGAAACATGAGACATTGGCCTATAAATTTGTTTGTGTTGCACTTGTTCACAGGCATAATATAGACGCCTAATGATCAGCCCGATCCAATATGTCAGGCAGGGTGTGCACACTCATCCCACAGCAGAAGTGCACCCCTCACCATATTGGGCCAGGTTGCTTATAGGTATCCAGGGCATGAAACTGGCGTTGGGCTCATTACAAATGAAAATCATGGATCTCACATCTGTTTCAAGCCCCTTTGTGAAATTGATTTGCTACTGGCCGCAGCAATATAGGAGTGCTTCTTCAAATTGCTGCCCTCCTCCAGACTCTTACTGCTCCCTATGCCCAGTGAGCTTCTTCTAAGTTCATGAATGATTACTGCTCTTTTCCAGTACTGCTCTAATAAGACCAGAAGACCAATTTTACATTGAATTAAATTGAATTTACAACACAGAAACAGGCCATTCAACCCAACAGATCTTTGTTAATGTTTATGCTCTGCATGAGGGTCCTCACACTTTACTACATCTCACTCTATCAACACATCCTTCAGTTCCTCCTTTGCAGTCAATCAGCAGATTGGTTAGATTATTTGCATGTAAAGTGAAAATTAAAGTTTATTAAAATGAAAATGTTTTTCTCATTTGTTCAGAATAAGTGAGTAGATTTGAGTTGCTCTTTTTCAGTTTTTTGACCATTGATATACTTCTATTGATATAAATATGGCTTTACATTTTATGCTATAAATCAGCTTTGCTGATCTTGCCAAGCTATCAAACAATGACTGTCTGCTGGTTTTGATTTGATTTAGAGATACAGCACTGAAACAGGCCCTTCGGCCCACTGAGTCTGTGCCGACCATTAACCACCCATTTATACTAATCCTGCACTAATCCCATATTCCTACCACATCCTCACCTGTCCCCTGTCCCTATATTCCCCTACCACCTACCTATACTAGGGGCCAATTTACCTATGAACCTGCAAGTCTTTTGGCTGTAGGAGGAAACCGGAACACCCGGAGGAAACCCACGCAGACACAGGGAGAACTTGCAAACTCCACACAGGCAGTACCCAGAATTGAACCCGGGTCGCTGGAGCTGTGAGGCTGCGGTGCGAACCACTGCACCGCTAACCACTGTGCCACTGTGCCGTCCAAATGTTTGAAATGTTCTGATGGAGAGTCCCTTGAGTTAATAGTCTATTTTTATTGAGGTTAAATTTTATTTTAGCTTCTGCTGTACTGCAAATTGTATTTATTTCTGCATGGCATAAATGTCCTGATACAAAAGACATTTTTCAAAAATTCAGACTGATCAAATTACAGGCTTTGAGAGATTCAGAGGCATTACACAGTACATCTAAACATGGGGGATTTTTATAAATCCTTAAACTTTGCACTTGTAAAATCAATAAACATAGATTAGATCACAGGAACATTGTACAGATCAGACTCCTGCCTCAGGAGAGTAGTATGGTCCACACTGTGCATCTCATTAAGTGGAATTACATAATCTAATGAATATTACTGAGTATTAATGTGTAGGACCACATAATAGATTTACACTAATCCTCCTATGTTTTTTTTTATGATCCTCATTAGTTGTAAATGTTAGTCTTAAATTGAAAGATCTTTGCTTCAGTAAAGTGTCATGATATATACAAAGAGATGAATTGTTAGGAAACTTATAAACTACTGTTCAAATAAAACATTTAATTCCACAATTCCTATTTTATGATGCCATACTATTCCTTAAGATGGTTCTGTTGGCCTCATCAGGCACATGCATTGACTGCTGCACAAGAAAAGGGATAGATTCATGTTGACAACTACATAGAGGAATCTTCAGCTGAGGGACATTACAGAAGGCCTGGTGCAGAACACAGCATCATCAGAGCAGAAGCTGTGGAGTTGGAGCAAGCAAGAGAATGGGATGAAGTCCATAACAGGATGCTGGTTGGAAAGAAGCATGTGTAATATTACTCGCTGTTTTGATACATGAACTATTGTAAGATTCACAAGAATACAAGTGATATCTGAAGAATATGTGGGTTTTTATTGTAACTTAAAACTGGAACATATATACATACAACTACTACTGCAACAAAAAACATACAACTACTACAGGAACACACCTACGCACATTTTACTCTGTCAAGCTACACCCACAACTCTCTTGTCATGTGTGATGCAACATCACTTCCTCCTGTGACTCTGCACTTACAGTCTCTTAAAGTGATCCCCAAACATCCCCCTTTTATCCAAAGATAAAAACAAATATACAATATACAATGATGTTGCAGTTCAGACTAACTATACAGGAATAAAAGAAAATGTAATTTACAAACAAGAAAGTTTAACACTCTCTAAAATGTAAAGGAGGTTTGCTTATTCGTCCCGATCTTGTTATCGTAAACCTCTTCTTAGAGCTGCGTTCGTCTTTGCGACTCCTTTGAGATTCGGGTAACTCAGAACTCTGTTTAGCATGCTCGTCCTCTGTGCTCATAGCCTCTGTACATTCATCTTCAGACTTTAGCTGGGATTTTATGAGTCCTGCGGCGTTCCCGATGGCAGTACCGGAAGTTGGTATAACTTCTGCTTCCATTTCTCCCGAGACCCAGGCAATTCTATATTTAAATGAATGGTGCAGCAACAGGCACAGGAGACAAGTGAGATCATGCGAGGAGATTGCCTTTCATTGGCAGAACTCGCTGTCACTTTGTCAAGCACCATGATCGTCATGGATTATAAAACGTTCTGCATTTCCAACTCAAGGAGATGCAGCCTTCGTGCCGTGTAAGTCTCTTCAGAGTTACCAAAATAAAATCTTTAATTTATTTGTAAATACTTTTTCCTCACTTAATTTGTGAAACCCAGCACCAACTACCCATTATTTTTTCCCTCTGCAGCAAAAGCAAAGCAGGTGTCAGTGAGCAGACAATGTCCTGCCCCACAGCTCAGCATCGCCTCCCTGCAGGTTCTCCTCCAGGCCATCAAGGAAAGGCGGGAGGTCCTCTTCCCTGCAGATGGAATCAGAAGACCCTTCCACCTGACCAAGGCGGCCTGGATGGAGGTAGCAGAGGAAATCTCGAACTGTGGGTTGACACACAGAACCTGGGTTCAGTGTCGCAAATGGATCAATGACTTGTTCAGATCAACGAGGGTAAGTGGTCTTGGCAAAGCTGTTCCATTGTTTTCCTCCCTGGCTCTGTGACTGTAAGACAAAGGGTAGACAAAGCATGCAGTGCCATACACTAAATGATTGTGCGCCAAGATGATGATTGGCATTGTTTATGTGCTTGGCTGTGTCGTGCGAAAGCAACCCCGGAATAAGTGATGTCGATGCATGTATGCAATGGTTGTGATTCATCTTTTGACATATCATTAAATCTGCACTGTCTCCTTCAGGATAAAGGCACCCACAACCAGTGTGAGTGTGCTACAAAGAGAGGAGGTGTCACTGACATCCGAGTGCTGACACCAGCTGAGGAGGAGCCATCAGAAATTGTGAGACAGGAGAGAGGCAGGGTGATCGCAGATGTTGAGGCAGAATCCTCAAGGCATAAGGATGAAGTGTCATCTCCACTCTTGCAGCCTTATGTGCATATCAAAGGAAAGTGTGTGAACTCATGTTCAGCTGATGCTTAAAGTTCCTCTGCTTGTGTCTCCACTGCAGGTGCTAGCACTCAAGTTGCAGAACACTATTTATAGCGGCGTCAAGTTGCGAGACCCAAGACTCCACCTCTGGGAAGGATGATGAAGCCAATGCCCCAGAGGGTGAACCGTCACCTGCCTCTTCTTCCACCAGTGCAGATACGTCCACACGGTCCACGGGGGGTTTAAGATTAAAATCAGGATGACAAGCTTGTGGCCACGACATAGACACGTCCCAGCAGCTGAGGGAGCATGTGCCAGCTGGGCCCTGTGACAATCGGAGGACTGCTGGGTCCAGGCCCCTGCTCAGCCCTACACTTATGATGATCCTCTGTTTGTTGCTACGAGTTTGCTGGATGTGCAGCAAAGCTAAATGGAAAATATGTCAGAAATGCCTGAGGTCATGAATGGCTTTGCGCGTGCCATGGAAGAGTCCTTCTTACCATGACGTTTGCCATGTCCCAGGCATTTGAGCATATGGCTTCCTCAGTCGAGAGTTTGGCGAGCTCCATGACAGTGCAGATTTAATGACATGTCAAAAGATGCATCACAACCATTACATACATGCATCGACATCACTTATTCCGGGGTGGCTTTCGCACGACATATCCAAGCACATAAACAATGCCATTCATCATCTTGGCGCACAATCATTTAGTGATTTAGTGTATGGCACCAAGGCGGCTCATGCATTTCACTGCATGCTTTGTCTACCCTCTGTTTTACAGTCACGGAGCCAGGGAGGTTAAGCACTCGAGCCATACGTGATCTGACCTGCACGCTATCACTGTTGCCACGGGCTCCATACAGCAGAGTCAAAGTGAGAGGCGGCCGAGGAACCTGGACCTCCCTCCAGGTGCTCCTTCTCCTCAAGGGGACAGGTAGGTGCCATTGTGCACCCAGATGGAGGAGGAGCGTGTGCCAGCTGCCCCAGGGCCCTCCTCTCAGGACACCCCCAGGGTAAGCGGCGTCTTATGCTACCTCCCCGACATTGACCCCCTTACCTCCAGCAGGCGAGCACACAGGGGATACACAATTGCTGCAGACAGCCATCAAGGCTCCGTTCCTCCAGAGGACTCCCACCACGATCATTCACAGCAACAGGGCAGCACACTGAGCAGACTGCCACCACCTCAGCTGCTAATGTTGGGGTAGCACCTAGACGTAGCGGTAGGAAATGTAAGAAGAAACAGTTTTCAGCATGAAGGTGGCACAGGTGCTGTAAATATTGTGTATACTTTGCTCATTTTTCAATACATCTTTATTTAGTTTAATATTTGATGCACTCTCGTAAGTCATTTGCTTGGTTTCATTTGAAAAGGAAAATGTTGATTGGAGGCATATGGCAGGAATGCACTGATGCTTGCAAAGTCTTTCAGAAAGTGTCCAGTGTCCTTTTTTCATTTTGATGTTAGCCTTCAGTCCTCAATGATGGCTGATTCTCATTGCATATTTTTCAATTGTAAAACTACCAACATGCCTTTCATTCGTGGTTCTGCAGCCACATCCTTACTTTCCTTGCATTGTTATGTTCTCCATTCCATTGTAGCCCAACGAAAATGAGATCTGACAGTCACATCAAAGTGCTGCAATGTTGTAGCTTCCTGTGTGTGCAGGTTAATGCCTTGATGCAGGAAAATATTTTCAATGGAGACACAGGTCGCTTTTAATGAAGTTGATTTTGTACAGGCCATTGGGCACATCTCCACTGCAGGTTCGTGTACTGTTGTCAGAAGAGCCCTTCTTTTTGATTACAGCAATGAATAAGACCTCAGTTGTATGTGAACATATTTGGAGAATGTTTGTTTTCTCCCCCTAAGTTCTTTTTTGAAGTGGCTTGTTATTGGCTGAAACATGCAAATATTAGGTTTTCCCTGATGCTCCTTGCATGCCTCTCCATGGCCCTTATATCTATAACAGCATCATTTGCTTTGTTGTCCTCCTCTTCACCCTCTTCATTGTCATCCTCATCTGAGGAGGACTGATGTTCCTACTGTTCCTCCGCCTCAGAATGTTGCCGCCTCTAATTGCCAGATTGTGTAATGCATAGCAGACTGATTATTCATGAGACCATCTCTGGGATGTACTGAAGAGCCCCTCCAGACCAGTCAAAGCAGTGGAAGCGCATTTTCAGCATGTCAATGATGTGTTCGATGATGGCTGTGCTGGATGAGTGAGCAACATTGCGTCTCTCTTCAGCTGCACTTTGGGGATGCCGCACTGGTGTCACCCAGGATCCAGCTGCCAAATTCAGCTGGTTCATCAAAAACTCCTGTCAGCTATGATTTCCTCAAAATGTATGGGTCGTGACAGCTCCCTGGGAAACATGCGCAAAGCTGCATTATTCTTCTCCTGTGGTCGCAAACCAGCTGTTTGTTCAAAGAGTGGAAGCCTTTGCAACTTACAAATGCAATAGGCTGGTCCCAAGGAGCTCTAATGGCCACATGAATGCAGTTGATCACCCCTTGCATTCTAAGGAACTTAGTGATGGTGCCGAAAACTGCAGACCATGCACCTGGATGTCCTCGTCTACAGTAGGTAGATGAAATCATTGACATGACAAAATCAGGCATTGGTCACTTCTTTGATGCACCTATGGGTAGCAGAACGTGATATGCCACATATGTCACCCGTTGATCCCTGGAAGGTGTTGCTAGCAAAAAAATTGAGTGCAGCAGTCACCTTGAGGGCAAGAAGCAAGGGATTCCCAGCAAACCCAAGTGGTTGCAGGTCATGCTGCAGGATCTACAAATTTCCGTGACCATTTCACGTGACATCCTTAGGTATCTCTGGCATTGCCTCTCTGACATTTGAAGGTAATTTGTCCTTGTCCTGAGGATGCAATGACGTGACAGTGCCCATCTTCAATAATGCCGTTCCTGGATGTTATCATTCTAAGCAACCTCACCTTCTTGTTCTGCCTGTTGCTGACGTTCAGGCATCATGCGTTGAGGGAAAAGAGCCCTCCTTAGTCACTCCCTCTGCTCTTCTTCCCTTGGTATTATACAAATTGGGTGTATGACAGCCATGTATGTCACTGCAGCTTTGCAAATAATGAAATGAGCAGAATGTTCAAATTCAGCCTTCTGCTGCCAATTGGCTGAACCATGAAGGCAATGAGCAGTTCTCTTTTCAGTGCCTTAAAATTGCAGTCGGGTTGAGTACCTACCTACCATCATTTGTCTCCTTCCACGCACCTTTCAATCCTTCAGTGCTCTCGTGGTTTTCATTATTGTTCGAGAAAATGATGCGGATACAGTTTAAAGCAAATCTCCCCACCTACCAACCTCCTCCTGCCACCTTCCAGCCTGCACCCATCATCCTTGACCCACCCAATGCAACCTTAACCCTTCCCTCTGTTACCATTGAACCTCCTCCGTTACCTCGGACAATGTCACAATCAATTTACTCATGCTATCCTTTCCCCCTTGTTCCTATTACACTTACCATCAAAATGCCCCCTCTGACTCATGATCCTCCTACAATCCACCTGAATATTATTGCCGAGTCCTGTTCCCCTCCCTATGATGTCGTAGAATATCCAATGCTACGTCTTGACCTTCCTCCCTGCTACAGAATTCATTTGCCCCCATTGACTGTGAATGTTCCCTTTGCCAGCCAGTACCCTGAATTTGCCCCACAGGTCCTCGACATTGACAGCACTCATCCCTTCCTTTAGGCCCCTCATGACCATCTGTTAACTGTAAAACTCAAATCAACCCACCACTACCGCAGCCCACCCACAGCCAGCTTCAACAGCAATAACAACCACTACCCACCCTGGATGCTCCCCTCCTTCCTCCCCTGCTCTTCCATGCACCCAATCACCCCACCCTTTGTCCTCCCCTCCTCCCTTCCCTGCTCGTCCATGTAGACCGCACCCCCCCATACCTTCTCTGGCGTGCCCTGAGAAGAAGCACCCTTGATGGTGCTAAGCCTGGAGTCAAACATCCATTCCAATGTTGGCGTTTGTTTTGCTGATGAGTTCCAAAAAGAAAAATGCTGACCTCAGAATCAACTGCACAAATCCGACTGCTGCACACCACGTTCAAACGAACATGAACCGGGTGGCACGGGAATACCACTCGCCATTGACTTAATTGGAACAAAGTGTAGGATAATGAGCATTCATGGTATGGTAATGAATGCAAAGCTGCAATCCGCCACCGTGCGAGGTGAAGCCCGGACCGCCACAAACACGCGACTAATTTCAGTGAAAAATCCCACCATCGGAAATCACCCCACACGCCACAAAATCCACTCTTGCAGGGCCCATAAAATTCCACCTTTAAACACGTCCGTGATGCCACAGGGCTGTCACACATAGTGTTGTCGTATCCTCTCCGAGTTAACTTCGGTTCCGACTGAGAATCGCACCATTGGGTGACAGGACCTCATATGAGCTGGGCTGGTCGCATATCCTCACAACCTCTGCTGGATACCAAGTTCCCGATGCATGATTGAGAACTCTGACCTTCTGTCCTACTCGGAATCGAGCTAATGCTGGTCCTGCTTGCTTGTCATGTGATCCTTTCATCTTCCCTTGTTTGGAATGAATTATATCCTTCACTGTGGAAAATTTAGAAAAATGATGACTGGCAACATCACCAATCACCAGCAATCTGATCCCTCTGGCCTCTGAATACTTGCTGCAACAGACTTCAGCCCAAGGAGAGACTCCCAGTCATATCGCCTTTTCATGTCAAAACTCGCAGCCTTTGTGTTGTCCTTTACATGGACCGACCTGATACACTCGACCTGGATAATTTCTGCCATCTTCAGTGCATTACTGTATTGTACTGTTCATGTATTGTGACAATTCGTAAACCTCATCATATTGGATGTCCTGTGATGGTGGTCCAGTTGCGTTTACAATATAGAACATTTGTTGCAACCATTTGGAGCTCCCATAGATGCACTGCAAGGTTATCGTTCCAATGCATTTGATTGGAGAACCATTGTAGGCAGTCAGCTTAGCCATGGTGGTTCGCAGCATAGAGTCCCAATTCTTTAAGTACATGTCCTCCAGGATATGGAGGGGCAGAATATTTTCACTTGCTGTGGCGTTGATTCTCACTCAGAGGTTATGTTTGCCCCTCTTCTGTGAACATATATTCCCAACATGGCGAATGCCTCAGATTGTGTAATTAGCATTAACATGTTGATCCAAGTCAACTATGTGAAATGCTTTCTCACTGTCCATATGAGTGAATTCTTCATCCATGTCCTTCTGGCAATCTGTCACTCTGCTGACCTGATGTACCTGCTTGGGCTTTGCTGTGGGTTGGCATAACTTTTGTCGTGTTTGCCATCCTGTCTGGTAGACATTCTCTCTGCGTGTGAGCTTTATTTATTCATTCACGGGATGTGGGCGTCACTGGCTAGGCCAGCATTTATTGCCCATTCCTAATTTCCCTTGAGAAGGTGGTGGTGAGTTGCCTTCTTGAACCGCTGCAGTCTATGTGGGGTAGGTACACCCACAGTGCTGTTAGGAAGGGAGTTCCATGATTGTGGCCCAGCTACAGTAAAGGAACGGCGATATAGTTTCAAGTCAAGATGGTGTGTGGCTTGGAGGGAACTTGCAGGTGGTGCTATTCCCATGCATTTGCTGCCCTTGTCCTTCTAGATGGCAGAGGTCATGGGTTTGGAAGGTGCTGCCTAAGGAGCATTGGTGCATTGTTGCAGTGCATCTTGTAGCTGGTATACACTGCTGCCACTGTGTTTGGTGGTGAAGGGAGTGAATGTTTGTGGATGGGATGTCAATCAAGCAGGCTGCTTTGTCCTGGATGGTGTCGAGCTTCTCAAGTGTTGTTGGAGCTGCACCCATCCAGGCAAGTGGAGAGTATTCCATCACACTCCTGACTTGTGCTTTGTAGATGGTGGACAGGCATTGGGGAGACAGAAGGTGAGTTACTTGCCGCAGAATTCCCAGTCTCTGACCTGCTCTTGTAGCCACGGTATTTATATGGCTACTCCAGTTCAGTTTCTGGTCAATGGTAACCCCCAGGATGTTGATAGTGGGGGATTCAGCAATGGTAACGTCATTGAACATCAAGGGGAGATTGTTAGATCCTCTCTTGCAGGAGATGGTCATTGCATGGCACTTGTGTGACGTGAATGTTACTTGCGACTTATCAGCCCAAGCCAGGATGTTATCCAGATCTTGCTGCATCTGGACCTGGGCTGCTTCAGTATCTGAGGAGTCATGGATGATACTGAACATTGTGTAATCATCAATGAACATCCCCACTTCTGACCTTATGTTGGAGGGAAGGTTTCAGTGCTGTATATCTAAATCTAAATCAAAAAATCATTGATGAAGCAGTTGAAGATGGTTGGGCCTTGGATACTACCTTGAGGAACTCCTGCAGTGATGTCCTGGAACTGAAATGATTGATCTCCAACAACTACAACCATTTTCCTTTGTGCTAGATATGACTCTAACCAATGGAGAGTTTTCACCCTGATTCCCATTGACTCCAGTTTTGCTAGGGCACCTTGATGCCATACTCGGTCAAATGCTGCCTTGATGTCAAGGGCAGTCACTTTCACCTCACCTCTGGAGTTCAGCTCTTTTGTCCCTGTTTGGACCAAGGCTGTAATGAGATCAGGAGCTGAGTGATCCTGACAGAACCCAAACTGAACATCACTGAGCAGGTTATTGCTGAGAAAGTGCTGCTTGATAGCAATGTCGACAACCCCTTCCATCACTTTGCTGACCATCGGGAATAGACTGATAGGGTGGTAATTAGTTGGGTTGGATTTGTCCTGCTTTTTGTGCTCAGGACATACCTGGGCAATTTTCCACATTGCTGGGTAGATGCCAGTGTTGTAGCTGTACTGGAACAGCTTGGCTAGGGGCGCGGCAAGTTCTGGAGCACAGGTCTTCAGTACTATTACCAGAATGTATGAATGCATGGTCTCTCACTCAGAGACCAGAGTGCTATCATTGAGTCAAGGCTGACACATGACATCTAGAGAAAGTAAGCAGAGTTAAAAGAAAAAAAACTGTTCAGGATGAGAAAAATTTGATCCAAGAAGTGGATGGAAATTCATTAGGCCACTGTTTGAGAATGAAGAGGAGCGTTGGCAACGCTTGTGAAGAGTAGGAGTGTAGAAAGTCTATATGTTCATAGTGAAAAGAAGACAATTGGGACGAGAGAATGTCAAACCGTTAAACTGGCATATTGGATAAGAGCAGTCTTGTATCTCGGTGGGTAGAGAGTGGATAAGTGATGCGAGTGAAGGTAGGGTAAAGAAAATCGTCAAGTTGAGAAGAAATTAGTTCAGTGTGATAGGAGCAGCCTGAAACAATCAGCCTGCAAAGACAGTCCTATTTGTGCATCTGAACAGATTAAGAAAATTTTGCCGAAGTAACTCTAATCCTCCCTTTCCAATTTCTTTGGGTAATCTTTCTGAACTTACAGACAGTTTTGTTAATTCTTAGTAAGTTTGTCTGCATTTTTCCACCACAGTTATGAAAAGTTGGCTGTGAAGATCCCAACACTTCTGCCATAATTTCCCTCAACCTCCAGTGTCCCAAACACTGACCCTATCATAGGATCATGGAAATTTGCAGCACAGAAGAAGGCCATTCGACATATCATGTCTGTGCCAGCCATAAAAGAGTAATCCAGCCGAATCTGACTTTCCAGCTCTTGGTCCGTAGTTTTGTAGGTTATGACACTTTAAGTGCTTATCCCAATACTTGACATTGCAGGTTCAGCAGGAGGGAAGCTAATTTGCATGAATCCAGCAGGTGCTTTTATCACTGTGGGTGCATCTCCAGAGCCTGTTTAGGCCATCCACCCAAAATCAACACCTGCCTGTCATTGGGTGGGAGGTGGGTAACCAGAGGCCTTCTCATATCATAACTCTGCCATCACTCCTCAGTCCCCTGTGCAAGGTAGCTGGTCTGATTTTTAAAAAATTCTACCTCCTCCTCTTCAGATATTGAGGTTGCTCCTCTCGCCTGGACCACCACTGCCCCCCATAGAATCTACATACACCAACTTAGAGCCCAGTATGCCTCATCTCATTTGGGTTCTCTGCTTGCAGTCCATCACTGGTCCCCGACTGAGCTAGGGGAAGCGGCAACTCCGAGTGTAGGAAGTCGCCGCCAAACTCTGTCTACAGCTTTCCTGCTTTGCTGTTGTTTGCCTTCTAATAAGTGGATAGAGGTCCTACCATTTATAAAGCTGGCCAGAAAAGTCTAGAAACAGCAGAGATCTGTTGCAATTGGGTCCCTGGCATTTTCTGGTGGGCTTCTGGAAGTACTCTGGAGCTTTTGGAGGTGTTGTGGTGAGGTCTTGGACTTGTCAGGAAGTGCTGCGGCATTCTCACAGGGACAGCAGAGGAGTGGGTGACCTGTCCTCAAAAAGGCTTTAACAAGTATGGGGGCAGAAGTGGCAGTGCCTCTGGATCTGCAGGGCAACAGACAGATGGAGCAGAGGCTGCGGAGAGGGGAAGCTCTGCATGAAACCCTTTGCCGAGTTGGAGTCGGAGTCCTCCATGCTCCTCGACAGTGACAGCAGCCTGGCTAGCAGGCCAGCCAATGCACCCAGCATTTCGTTGTGCATGCTCATCAGTGCTGTCCTGTATGCCACCCCATCAAGGCCCCCATCTGAGTCCTCTGCAGCAGAACTCATCTGCGACCTTACCCACTAGGGTGCAGGCAAACAAATCATTCTTTAAACTGTGGCCTGGCTGCAGCCCATTCACGCCCAGTTACTCACCACATGCAGATTCCAACTCTACACTGGCATCCAAGGTATGTATAATGCCAGTATCTGAGCTGGTGGCCGCAAGTCTCAGACCAAGTAAGAGGGCCTCCTCATCAGGGCTGTGGTGTTGCTGTCTTCCTCCTGGGCTGCTGTAGCTGGTCAGGAGGTAGTTCTTGGGTGTCTGAAATCAGGATGAGGTTGTGGTGAGGGAAGGGGGTGGGGTGGGAAGCAGCAGGTCCATGGTCACACCATCAGCAGATTGCTCACCATGCCAGATAGCAGGCCGAGGGTGTGCTGGGAGTTGAGGAGAGGCATTAGGCAGAAATATGTCATCACCCTCAATGTTTTCAGCGATGCCAAATGACAAGGGCTCTGTCACAGCCGGCACCATGATTCTGAGAGCCATCTCCTCCACAGGGCTCAGACATCCTTGTTCCCGGCCAGTTCTGCTTTGCTCCCTTCCATTGTGTGCCACCTTGCTCTGTAAGAGAGAGGGCAGAATATCAGTGATTGTGTAGCACTGTGTTTGGATGACACGCCTGCCACACTTGAGTAGCTGGTGTTACATGGAGCCAGCAAGAGGTGAGTGTGAAGATGGCAGCAAAGGTAGGCGTGCAAGGGTGAGTAGAATATCTGAATGTTAGGCATGAGTCCTGAGTGCCAGGGAGTGCTGCTGGGTGAATGATAGAGGTGTGTTGCATTGAGCAGCGTGAGAGGTTGGTGATGTGATGGGTAGGAGATGTCATGTGACAATGCATTCATTGACCTTGATCACCTGCATGAGGTCATTCGACTTCTTGTGACACTGCTAACTCAGGGCTAAGCTCTAGGAATTGACCTCCTTGACCACCTCCTCCCATTCCCTTCTAACGGTGGCCCTTGAGGGCCTCCTGCCCCTTCCCACCAAAATATGGCATCTCTCTTCTTGTTCACCTCCATCGTAATGCCTCCAGTGCTGCATACGTCACCCAGGAACCTTCTCTCTGGCCTGGTGTTTCATTTTCCAAGTTTTAAGTTGTAGCAATGCAGTTTCCCTTTAAGAAGGACAGAATGCCTTTAAGAACAGAAGGTTTGCCACACCACATTGCTGTTTGCAGAACACTACCTGGCCCCCTGCACAGCACTGTTTCCCTGGAACGTATTCGGTTTTTGAGTCAAATTTCATCAATCTTAATCTAAACCTCTGTACTCTTGATAATTTCGCGAACTCCTTTGTGTTTGGTAGAGTAACAAATGGTTTATGATCTGTTTTAATTTTGAATTGAAGACCTAGAATATAATCTGAAAATTTCTCACTTGCCCAAGTTGCTGCCAAAGCTTCCTTTTCTATGACTGTGTATCTCTGCTCCGTTTCTGTTAACGATCAAGATGAAAAATATACAGGTCTGCATCTTCCATCTGTCTGCATTTGAAATAGGACTGCTCCCAATCCTATTGATGATGCATCCATTGTTATGATGGTTGATAGCTTTGGGTCATAATGTGCTAACACTTCTGATTATACCAGCATGTTCTTGATTTTCTCAAAGGACCTTTGGGCATCTTTCCAACACCAGACATTGTCATTTTTATTAACAACTGTCGTAATGATTCATTGATCATGGCTAAATTCAGCAGAAATTTCCCTATTTGATTCACCATTCCCTTAAACCATTGCAACTCTAATGTTTACAGTTGTATAAGACTTTGGTTCGGCCACATTTGGAATACTGCGTGCAGTTCTGGTCGCCACATTACCAAAAGGATGTAGATGCTTTGGAGAGGGTGCAGAGGAGGTTCACCAGGATGTTGCCTGGTATGGAGGGCGCGAGCTATGAAGAGAGGTTGAGTAGATTAGGATTATTTTCATTAGAAAGACGGAGGTTGAGGGGGACCTGATTGAGGTGTACAAAATCATGAGAGGTATAGACAGGGTGGATAGCAAGAAGCTTTTTCCCAGAGTGGGGGATTCAAGGGCGGCACAGTGGCGCAGTGGTTAGCACCGCAGCCTCACAGCTCCAGGGTCC
This sequence comes from Heterodontus francisci, assembly GCF_036365525.1. Taxonomy (NCBI): domain Eukaryota; kingdom Metazoa; phylum Chordata; class Chondrichthyes; order Heterodontiformes; family Heterodontidae; genus Heterodontus; species Heterodontus francisci. The sequence goes on along the minus strand of NC_090371.1, from coordinate 212,448,265 downwards.
CGGGTTCGATTCCGGGTACTGCCTGTGTGGAGTTTGCAAGTTCTCCCTGTGTCTGCGTGGGTTTTCTCCGGGTGCTCCGGTTTCCTCCCACAAGCCAAAAGACTTGCAGGTTGATAGGTAAATTGGTCATTATAAATTGTCACTAGTATAGGTAGGTGGTAGGGAAATATAGGGACAGGTGGGGATGTTTGGTAGGAATATGGGATTAGTGTAGGATTAGTATAAATGGGTGGTTGATGTTCGGCACAGACTCGGTGGGCCGAAGGGCCTGTTTCAGTGCTGTATCTCTAATCTAATCTAATCTAATCTAATTAGCATGGCAGATGCACAGCCCTACACGACAATCGTGGTAATGAGGTGGCAGCGCCAAATTTACATGCTGCCCACCTCCAACGCAACCAGCGTAGGCAGGTCATGAATCCTGATTGCTGTGCCAGAAAATCAGGGCAAGCCGATTCCTAACCCATTATGTTTTAGCACACTTAACCAGCAGGCTTCATACATAATTACAATCCCTGAAAGAAATGTTTTATTCCACTCAGTTATAAGTACTTAATTTTATATGTAGGAAACAATTATGGCTCATTGAATGTTTTTATGCATATTTTATGCTGGTCAGAGCAAGGACGTCTATGTCGGGAATGGAACATTTTTCCACTTCTGGCAATAAGTGCCAGCATGAAGTGCTCCCAGTTCAAGTACAGAATTAGCCACATGTAGAGAAAAACTGCCTCTCTCCTTCTTATAAATATTGAACCTTAGCCACCCCTAAAATCCCCCCAGCACACAAATTTAGCATTTCTATTTTGCATACCAGCTTCTCAACTGCCTCTCTTTAGACAATTTTGTACTCATACTCACTAGGAACTGGGTGCAGTCACCCAAAATCATTATGTTAGCCTTCTACCACTGATTCCAAGTCAGCATGTCTGATATCATAAAATCTTTATATACTTTTAAATTATTTACACAGCACGGATGTTATTTTAACGCGAGATGGGTCCACTGCCTACCCATGGTTGCTGTTGTGAGATTCAAATATTTTTGAGGTCTGGGCCTCATTTATCTGCTACCTGCATGCTAGAAGCACATGAAGTGGATATCCTGTGGCTGCTTGCCGGTCGTGGGATGGCACGAAATCAATCAGCTCCAATACAGACAGAGCCAGGGGAAGCGGCGGCAATCTGAAGGAACGGGGGGGCCTTGAATGGGCCAGCAGTGAACAGTGTTTTCATGGGTCCTGCTCCTCCTGGCATCACCAAAAGAAAAATTAAGCATTTCTTGTGTCATTTTCTGAGCAGCCTCTTAAGGACCATTGATCAGACCACTCAACACCTGGTACAAATGGACGGAATATGCACAATGCACACCTCTCCCCTCCACATTTGCACCTTAAAATTGCACTCGCCACTTACGTACATCCTAGGACCCGATTCACATATTACAAGTGGCCTCCCTCCCGAAACAGGCAGGCTTTCCAGCTACCCACCTCTGGACCATATCCAAGATGGCAGTCACCAGACTGCTAATACGAAGAGCGAGGTCAGTGGCCCAACACAATTTTCAGGCTGCTAGCAACCTGTTTAAACTAAGCAGAGTGAGTTAAAATCAGACCTCACATGTTTAAACTATGTTCTAGGTTAAATCAGACAATGATTTGAAGCGTTAATTAATGAACTCTATTCAACTCCATATCCGGGCAAATGCGAGGTGATGCATTTTGGAAGATCCAATTCAAGAGTGAACTATACAATAAATGGAAAAGTCCTGGGGAAAATTGCTGTACAGAGAGATTTTCGGTGTTCAGGTCCATTGTTCCCTGAAGGTGGCAACGCAGGTCAATAGAGTGGTCAAGAAGGCATATGGCATGCTTTCCTTCATCGGACGGGGTATTGAGTACAAGAGTTGGCAGGTCATGTTACAGTTGTATAAGACTTTGGTTCGGCCACATTTGGAATACTGCGTGCAGTTCTGGTCGCCACATTACCAAAAGGATGTAGATGCTTTGGAGAGGGTGCAGAGGAGGTTCACCAGGATGCTGCCTGGTATGGAGGGCGCTAGCTATGAAGAGAGGTTGAGCAGATTAGGATTATTTTCATTAGAAAGACGGAGGTTGAGGGGGGACCAGATTGAGGTGTACAAAATCATGAGAGGTAGAGACAGGGTGGATAGCAAGAAGCTTTTTCCCAGAGTGGGGGATTCAATTACTAGGGGTCACGAGTTCAAAGTGAAAGGGGAAAGGTTTAGGGGGGATATGCGTGGAAAGTTCTTTACGCAGAGGGTGGTGGATGCCTGGAACGCGTTGCCAGCTGAGGTGGTAGACGCGGGCACGATAGCGTCTTTTAAGATGTATCTAGACAGATACATGAATGGGCAGGAAGTAAAGAGATACAGACCCTTAGAAAATAGGCGACAGGTTTAGATAGAGGCGCAGGCTTGGAGGGCTGAAGGGCCTGTTCCTGTGCTGTAATTTTCTTTGTTCTTTGTTCTTACCAGAATTTGTTGATTAATTACTACGTATTTTTACAATATGTGCCACAAAAAGGGTGAGGTTTCCTATCCACATCTCGTACTCATACAGCTCCCCTACCTTCCCCAAGCTTTAGAGTTCTTAGTTATGAGGATAGCCTCTGAAAATTAGGGCAGTTTTGGAGAAACGCTGGACTGTGGGGATATGACTGAGGATACAAAAACGATGAAAGGACTGCAGTCAGTTTGATTAGATCAGTTATTTGAGATAGATCCAGATGGTAGGATCACAGATACTGCATATAAAATCTGTGGGCAAAGAGTTAGGTTAGATTCCTGGAGGTATTTCTTTACATTGAGCAGTACCATCCCCTGGAAGAAACGAATGAAACAAAATAGTGAGCAAGGAGTTGCTACAATCCTTTAAAAGGGAACTTCACAAGTTGCTGAGAGAGTACATTTCCAATTATAGAAGGTAAGTTGCTAGTTAAGATTGAGAATGAGGAGTTCTGGGCTATTGCAATGCCATGGAAAACCTGTAAAATTCTAACAGGGCATGTCAGGATAGATGCAGGAAGGATGTTCCCGATGGTGGTGGAGTCCAGAACCAGGGGTCATAGTCTAAGGATACGGGGTAAACCTATCAGGACTGAGATGAGGAGAAATTTCTTCACCCAGATAGTGGTGAACCTGTGGAATTCACTACCACAGAAAGCAGTTGAGGCCAAAACATTATATGTTTTCAAGAAGGAGTTAGATATAGCTCTTGGGTGAAAGGGATCAAAGGATATGGGAAGAAAGCAGGAACAGGTTACTGAGTTGGATGATCAGCCATGATCATAATGAATGGCAGAGCAGGCTCGAACGGCCGAATGGCCTACTCCTGCTCCTATTTTCGATGTTTCTATGCAAGTTGCTTGTTTACCTCATGCTGTGAGAGAGGATTTCACAGAGTTGGCCAAATTATGTTTTCTCTTTTTTGGCCTCTCTCAGGAGTTTAAGGGGTTGTGAATTGGTGGATTTGGTTGCACTGTTGCCTACAAAGTACTGATTTTACCTGTTCTTTTCTAGCCCTTCTCATATGTTCATAAAAGAAATGTTGGCATGTTATCTCTCCAAATGCTTACTTAAAAAAAAAGTTGATGAATTTTTATGCTTATACAAATGCGGAATGTCATCACTTCCCTGTTTCGGATACCAGTGTCATTGTTAAGAACTCCTAACATGGGTTAAATACAGAGTAAAGCTCTGTCTACCCTGCCCCAACATTGTAACTTAACCAAGGTTACTCTTCCCCAACATTATGAATCAACGGCTGGTTTCAGCTCTACAGGTGCCGTTTTGGTACCAAAATAGCGTCAGCAGTAGCTGCGCACACTTCCGGTGCAACCCACACCGGGCACCGTTTTGGGAAGGGTGTTAGCACTGACATTAGGAGCATGCACTGGATGTTTGCAGAGTAGGCAGATCATTATGTCAGTCAGCGTGGAACCCACATTTGATGCCAGCACTGGCATTTCAACCTTGCTGCTCCAGCTAACGCCTCTCTTAAACACGCACCACTGCACATGTGTTCCGCAGCAGGAAGGACTCCTCACCAGCGTTCTTCAAAGGGAGCATCAACTACTTTCATGTTAGTTGCTGATTGATTTCTACTGGCTCGATCAGAGTTTGTAGAAGTACTGTGAGTTTTCTATTGGTATTTAAAGTTGGTGAAGTCTACAGGAAGTGGTGTTGCATGTGGTTCTGACTTCAAGGCTTCTGGTCAGACCACTCGTTTTCAGAGAGAGGAGGAGGAGGAGGGCGGGGAAGAGCTCTCAGCAGGAGGTCATACCCACCCAGGATCTTTAGGTAGCATTTCTCTTACCTCAAGCTAAGCCAGGAACAGTGTACAACTTCTCTGTTTGAGGAAGGAGGTGCTCACTGAAATCTGCCACCTCTTGCAAACAGACCTGCAACCTCAGAGCAGGGTGAGGATAGCACTGCCAATGGCTGTGAAGGTGACTGTTGCTGTGGGCTTCTTTACATTTGGATCTTTCCAATCTGGAGCAGGTGACATCTTTAACATCTCACTGTTTGATAACCACTGTTGTATAAGGGAGCTGACTAAAGCTCTTTATGGCAGGAGAGGGAAATACATTGTGTTCTCTCTGACCAGAGAGAAGCAGGCAGAGCGTGCTTCTCATTTTGCCTGGATAAGAGGGTTTCCGCATGGTGCAGCATGCCATCGACTGTATGCACGTGCCTTTGCGTGTGTCATATCTAAATTCAGAGATGTACCGCAACCACAAAGGGTTCCACTTCCTGAATGTGCACTCGCTGTGCAACCATGGTAGGCACATTATGCAGGTGAAGGCCCGGTATCCCGGCAACAGTCATACTGCCCTTATTCTGTGCCAGTGTGCTGTACCATCAATATTTGAGCCATCACTTCAGAGCAGAGGGTAGCTACTGCATGGTAAGGCTATCCACTGACCACCTGGCTCATGACTGCGCAAACTTAGCACAAACAGACAGCATGTGTATAATGAGAGCCACGCTGTCACATGAAACATGAGTGAGTCGATCACTCGGGTGCTTAAGCAAAGCATCCACTGCCTGCACCACTCTTTTTGGAGTGTGTACCATGTTTTGTTGTGGTCGGCTGCATGCTGCACAACCTTACCCTCGTGAGGGCACAGCCCTTACCACCAGGTATATGGGGAGCAGCTGAGGAGAAAGAGAAGTAGGAGGAGGAAGGAGGAGGGAATCAACACATCCCCTTTGCAGCTGGTCTGTCCATGATCACCTCATGCGATTGCAGTACCAGTGGACACAAACCCAGTTTCCCATGACACAACAGTCCCACACCTCACTTTCCCCCTGTTACTGACCATCACAGCGTCCTCTTGGTCACAATGCAGAAATAAAAGCCAGCACAAAATAACCACTTCAAACCAACTTTATCAATCAAACTATCCAATATTCCATACAAAAGTCAACTAATCACCTTGTGCATTCCTTTAGTGCCTGTCTTGTGGGTGCCTTTGCCTGTCCTAATGCTCCTACATAGTAGTTGCAACATGCCTGATGGAAGGCTGCTGATTTGCACTGGGGGAGATGGCAGATAGCCTTGCAGGATGCTCTCAAGGATTTGAGGGATGGGCATCAAATGCTGGCCTTGCCAGCGATGCTCACATCTCATGAATGAATTTAAAAATGTGCGCTGGACCTAAAAGGCCCAGCTTCTGACTGTATGACCACCTCAGCATGGGCAGCAGCTGTCTGGGCTGGCTGGCTGATAGGCAACAGGAGGGACACTGACAGAATGACAGTCATGGAGGACGAGTGTTGTCATCCTGAGAGAGGGCAGCTGGTTCATGCTCCACAGACCAGTCCCCCAGGATGGAGCCTCAGCAATGCTAGTAATCTGAAGCACAAATTGCTGGACTGCTGAAATTCCCTTTGAGAACTGATATTTGCAGCCACGATGTCAGTCTGAACCTGCAGGGCAGCAAGCTGGGCTTGCATGACCTCATTCTGAGCTTCCACAGCAGCACTCAGATGTTGGGTAGGTTTTTGCTTGTGCTGCAATGGAAGCTGAGACATTGGCCATCACACACTGCATCATGTTTGGGTCCACAAGTGTTCTCATGCAGTTGGCCACCACTTCCAGGCTGGAAAAGATGGGCTCCAAGCTCTGTGCAAAGCCCTGTGCCAAGTTTATGTCAGACTCCTCCATGCTCCTTTACACTGGCAGCAGAATGTCTGCCAGTCTGCCAATGCATCAAGCATTTCATTGCACACAACCATCAGCCTTTTTCTGTGCTCCAACTGAGTCCTCAGCACCAGAACTTGTGTGCAACCTCGTCTTCCAGGGAGCTGGCACCTGCCTGACCCTTTCCACCACCCTAGCTGCAGTCCAAATAACGGCTCCTGGTGACTCACCACATGCAGATCCCACCTCTGTGTTATCCTCTAAAGTACACATAGTGTCAGTACCTGAGCTGCGAGGACGGCTGTGATAGTGAGATTGAGTGACAGTGTTTCATCATCAGTTTCTTGTTCCTCTTGGACTTCACTCTCCTGCACCACTGCCTGGTCAGGTGGCAGTTGTTGGCGATCTGAAAGGAGAAAGGCAAAAAGGTTGGGTTGCAGTGAGGGAAGAGGAGAAAAGTAGAAGATACATACTTAGACCATTGGTATCTTGTATGTCAGAAGAGATTGTGGGATGAGGGGGAAGTGGGATGTGAGAAGGTAGATTAGGTGGAAACATCCCATCATCTTCAATGGTTTCAGCCCTGTCACTGGTTCTGGCCTCTGTTGTAGCCACTCCAACAATGATGAGCACTGTCTGCTCTATTGGAGTGAGGACATGTAGTCATGTCTGTCTCCCGCCGATTAGGCGCTGCTGCCTCCAGTTGTGCTCCACCTTGTCATGCAAAAGAGAGGGAAGCGTGTCAGTGAGTGTGATGTAATGTGTTTGGATGATATGCCTGCCATAGTTGAATAGCTGGAAGTGTGTGCAAGGTGAGAGATGTGGGTGTGGAGCTTGCAATAGTGCTAAGTATGTAAGGGTGAGGTGAGGCTATGAATGTTGGGTATGAGTTGTTATTGATAGAGATTGTTGGTAGGTGAGTGAGTGAGGTGGGTGAATTGAGCAGTGTGTGAGGCTATTGGTTCACTTGTAAAAAAATATGACATTTAAAAATGCATTCATTAGCTTGGCCACTGTGAGAGGTCATTGAACTTCTTGTGTGGCACTGCATCCAGGTCCTTGGGGTTACACTGCTGACATTGACTGCAACAGCTATCTGCTTCTACTGCCATCGCAATGTCTGTCTGGGTGGTCTCCTAGCCTCAGGTGGATAGGGGACCAATCTCTTCCTATCCACCTCCTGCACCAAGGCCTCCAATGCTGTGCCAGAGAGATTTGGCATACCCTTTCTGCCCTTTGCATCATATTCATTCTTCTTGCAGGTCAGAGATTCTTCCCCAGACACTTGCAGCACCTGCTGCAGCCAGAATGCCCTCTCCTTTAAGAGGTCCAGGCTGACTTTAACAATTACAGGCTAGCTTTAAGTTGTGCTAGCCTGGTGTGAACTTGGGCCCCCTGCTGAGGTGTGCAGCCACTCAGCAGAGTATTTAGCGCTGGGCTGCATGTTACTAACATTTAAATTACCAGGCAGCACAAAATTTGTGTTCTTCGTGCAACGTGACCCCTGCGCCCATTTTCGGACCCTAGGCAATTTTTTCCCAACCTGTCTACTCTGCCCCAACATTCTAACTGTCAGGTAGGACCCCACCTGCCAAGAATGAGGCACATATATTTCACCACATGGATATTAAATTTTTAAATTGTTGCTGGGAAGAAAAGAAAGCCTATTACAAGGAGTTGGCAAGCCTCTGGCTGGAAAGACATTTTTTTCATACTCGCAGCCAGTACACAGAAGAGACCTGGTCAAACCAGTCGGTCACGTAACCACCTGCTGGCCAACCAGGGGAGTGTTAAATAGGAGAAACAGTTTTTGAAGACAGAAAGCTGTTTTCTCCTGGACTGGAAAAGACATCTCTCCTGTCTGCTCACATCTCAGTCTCACCAGCTTCGGAATCCATTGAAGACATATGAACACCGAGAGAGAAAAGTCTCCTACAGTGAACAAGGTTTAAGAAGAATACTGGGCCCCAACGAAAAGCAAGATCTACCTACAAGCAAGAAATACAATGAGCTCGAAGCACAGTAACAAAAACCTCTCTTCAGAGATTGCCTCAAATCTCTCCATTATTTTTCTTCTCTTTTCTGTCTCGATTTGCATGTGCATATCGCATATGCATCCTAGTGTGGGAGGCAGTGTGTACTCGTAGGTGTTAACTGAATTAGAGTCTAAGTTTAACATTTAATAAATTTCACTTTTCATCTTTAAACCTAAGAAAGCCTGTTTGTGCTCATTTCTTTGCCTTATAATTGGAAAGCGGTGAACAAGGATTCACCAAGGGGAAGCTAAAACACAGCGTGTTTAAAACCCTGTTACAGTAAGACCAGGTGAAGGTTAAAAGGGACTCCTTGACACCTCTCTCACCTGGTGGTAACACTAATGTAACCTAGTGCACTCTACCCCAACACTGTGAGTTAACGGGCTGAACTTTAAGGAAACAAAGTGAACAGGAACGGAGGCGTGGAGGGACATAAAATGAGGATGGGACATGTCAGACATGTCATGATGTCCCATCCTCATTTTGGCCATGGCGACAAACGTGGAGGGTGGAGGCCGTCAGTGATACAATGGGCCGGTAACTAAGATACTTTAGAGGCCAATTGAAAGTGATTTCATGGTCTGGTTTGGATTTTTCAAAAGGTGCACAGGTTTTACGAGACTTCAGAGGTTTGCCTCCAGGAGTTGGGAGAGCATTGCTGCCTGATCGGGAGGGCAACCATCGAGGGCCTGGCAGGGTGATGAAAGGAGGGCATTGCACATTGTGCGAGGTGTGAGGGGAAGGTCGTTTTAGCTGCATGGGGGGCAATTGCAAGGGGGGCAACAGGCAAGTTAAAGCTGGGCAAATCTCACAAATGGGGGGAAAAAGGGGGGACAATGGCAGGGAAGGACTTGAATTCAGGGAGAGGCCACTTATCATGGGCCTCATTCATCCAGGCTTCAGGGACCCCATTGAAGACGAGGTGCAGCAGAACTGGATGAAGGGCCAGGCATCTTCAGTGGCACCACAACGACCTGTGAGCCCACAGAAGGATCAACAGTGACCTTCAGATGCTGGAGAAGGGCACAGAAGAGAGAGAGAGGGAGCTACCCCATGCAGAAGGAGATACCTTCTAGAGAGGGTCTACAGGTCAAGGCTCAACTACTTGCAGATGTCCAAGAGGCAATGCCGATGTATACTCCACCTCTCCAGGAAGCCTGTACAGACTTTTGCACCATAATGCAGGATGAGCCGTGCCCCAGGGGACTTGGTGGGAATCTGATGCCAGTGGCCCTGAAGGTCACCGTGGTGTGAACTTCTAAGTCACCAGATCATTCCAGTGATTCACTGGGAACATGCATGTGGTAACACAGTCAGCAATCCATTGTTGCATCAAGGAGGTCACCGATGCCCTTTTCAGGAGTGCCAGCGACTCTGTGCGCTTACGCATGGATCCCAATTCCCAGGCCGATTGGGTCGTCGGGTTCAGGGCCATTGCCGAATTCCCCTAGGTGCAGGGTGTCATCAACTGCAAGCTTGTGGCCATCAAGGCTCTTCAACACTGGCCAACAGCCTTCATCAACAGGAAGGGCTTCCACTCCCTCAATGTACGACTGGTCTGCAACCACCGCAAATGGATCCTACAAGTCTGTGCATGCTTCCTGGGAAGTTGCCATGATGCCTACATTTTGAGACAGTCCCAGGTACCAGACCCTTTCCAGCCTCCATCCTGCCTTCAGGCATGGATCCTTAGCGACAAGGACTACCCACTGAGATCATGGCTACTAATGCCTGTAAGGAACCCATGCACAGATGCAGAGGAGAGGTATAATGCCTGCCACAGGACAAAGCGAGCTACCAAAGAGCAGGCTATTGGTCTGCTCAAGATGAGATTCAGGTGACAAGATTGGTCCAGTGGAGCCCCAGCGAGTGTCACATGTATCGCCATCGTCTGCTACGCACTGCATTACCTGGCACTGCAGAGAGGGGAGCTGATGAGCAACAAGGAAAGTGAGTAGCGTAATGCCTCCTTGGACAATGAGGATGCGGAGGGAGAAGATGGGCAAGGCAGGCCAGCTGTAGGACCCCAGGGACAACAGAGGAGTGGCCATCAGATACACACAAGGGAGGCTTGTAATGCCCTGATGCAATTTCCTTTCATTGGTCATTTCTGCCAGTTGTAGCTTGACCAATAAAGACTTACCTTAATGCTGCCATATCGTTGCCTTCCTTCCTTAAGGATACAATGGCTTATTGACATTTGCATAGTGCAGAGCTGGCCAGGCTCCAGAGTTGACCCCTTGCAGCATGTTGTTCGCCTCCAGCCGCTTCATGCAGTGAAGGGCCAAAGGTTTGACAGAAGAGAAAGGGAGATCGTCTATGCTTTTAAGAAACAATTTATTAACATTCACAATAGACCCTGTCCTTTGCATGTGCAAGACACAATCCCCCGTGATAACCCCATGGTTCTATTGCACTTCTTCATTCTCTTATGTGAAATCCTATGTGGTGCTCCCCCTGCCAGTCAGTTGAGGTGGAGGCAGGCTGCTGACCTTGCTTCCCTTGGCTTGGGATGACCTTAGCGGTCATTCTCTGGATGCCTTAGGTCTGGAGGCCCCTGGCATGCTGAGAGTCTCCTGCACAGAAGCAGTACCACCTTCTGTTGGCAGGGATGAAGGAGGATCTAATGACACTCGTAGAGGGGCAGAGGAGCAGTTACTCAGACCAGGAACACCCTGAGAGGAGCCCTCAGCTACAGGAAGCAGCCACTCCTCCTCTCTAGCAAGGCAGACCTGCCTCCCTGCTGATCTGAGAGTGCAGAGGACCTGGTGGTGACTCCAAGTCCCCGTCCCCCTCTCACATTGCCATTGCTGCCTTGCGTCCTTGGTCATATTATGGACAGGAGGTAAGTGGTGTGGGTGGCTTCCACTTTTCACCTCCCAACTGACAGCAGATAGTGTTTTGTTAAAAATGGTTAGTCCCTGAGTGTTTTTAGGGTCAAATAAACAAACATCAGGTTTTCTCATAGATTAAAAAAAAGAAAGATAACTATTTATTTTGAAACAATTCCCAAAATGGTCATCACCTCACCAAAACACGCAGTCACATACACATGCATACACAAGAATAGATAGAGAGAGAAAAGAGTATGCTGCAATTAAAGTCCAAATTACTGTACATGAGCTCGTTGCTGAAAGAACCTTCAGAGTACCTTTTTGGAGGAAATTTTATAACGGTGTTGCAGGCCTGAATGTTCCTTGTCTTGGAGTTGCTGAAGTGTTATAGTCTTCTGTAGTTAAAACTCAGCCCAAAATTGATGGGGCTCAGCATGGGCCTGGCCTCCCACAGTTCTCTAACTGTCAGTGGGCCTGGGCTGTCACAGTCTCCATCAGCTGCTTGGGTGGGTGTGTGTTGTGCTCGCCAGGCTGTGTGCCCAGATCTAAACTTGAGTGCAAACCCACTGAAGTATGAGTATTTGTGGTGGTGGAGGGTGCAGGAATATAGGTGCCAATGGACCCTCTGAGGCTTCTTCTTCCCCTCTCAGAGGTGGCATTTTCCCCACAGTCTCGGAGGCTGTCTGAGTAGGCACTGCTTGACCTGCATGAGAGAACAGAGACATGTAAAGGTCAAGGACCTTCCCTCCCAGCATAGCACACACCCCATAGCAGACCCTGGTTGGCACTGGATGCCTGATGAGCAGCACGGCTACATCGCTGCAGATGCAGCCTTGTGACCCATGGTGATCTTGCTCACAGTCTTGGGAAGATGCTCTTGTCTCTCCGTCTGTGACACTCCAGCTGTCTTGTAGTCATAGAAAAATTGAATCATAGAAAGTTTAAGGCACAGAAAGAGGCCGCCTGGCCCATCGTGCCTGTGCTGGCTGAAAAACGATCCATCCGTTCCAATCCCATCTTCTAGCATTTGGTCCATGGCTCTGCAGCTTACGGCACTTGAGGTGCATATCCAGACTCCTTTTGAACAAGTTGAGGGTTTCTGCCTCAAATACCCTCTCAGGCTGTGAGTTCCAGACCATCACCACCCTCAGGGTGAAAAAACTTTTCCTGATCTCCCCTCTAATTTTTCTACAAATCACTTTACATTTATGCCCCCTTTCTGTGAATAGACCCTTCACCTCCACTCTATCCAGGCCCCTCAACATTTTGTACATTTCAATCAGATCTCCCCTCAGCCTTCTCTGTTCCAAGGAGAACAAGGCCAGCTTATCCAATCTTTCCTCAGTGCTGCATTTTTCCAGAACTGGTAACATCCTTGTAAATCTCCTCTGTAACCTCTCTAGTGCACTCAGCTCCATGGCCTCCTCCTATGTCAGGGTCAAGACATGGAGAATGGGCAGCTCACCACTGCTCTTGGCCCGCTCTCTCTGATTGTGTGACATCTTCTCTGTTGGTCCCCTAGCAACATCAATCCCAACACAAAGGCCGCTGCCACTGATGAGGGGAAACAGATGCCTCCCGCATGTAGCCCCTTTCCAGGGACCTCACGAGATTGCGCTATGACAGGGGACCTCCTTTCAGAGCCACCTTGCCATGCTGCCGTCAGTCATCTTGCATCCCCTGACCCTTTGCCCATGCCTGGCGGAGGCTTCATTCGTCTACTCCTAGCGCACCATCCTGCTTTGCTAGGTACAAAGCCAAAAAGGTGAAGCCATTAAGAGGTACTCACTTTCGCAGCCCAGATAAGGTCGTTGAGGCACTTGGGATACTGAGTCCATGTTCCTGGCATGACCCCATGGCTGCTGACATCCTCTGCGATCTAGAGCCATGCCTACTTGGTTTGGCTCCCGGGTCTCCTCCTCTCCCTTGTAGTCTGCAAAACTACCTGTAGGGAGGCATCAGGGAAGCATGGCGCCACCCAGGGTCTCCTCTCTGCCCTCTCTTCGGTTTCTGCAATCACCTTCTCCTCTCCCAGGCCTTCACAGTGCAGCTTCTCATGCGGGACTGGCAGCCCTTTAAAAATGGCGCCAGTACCTGCTGAGGCATCACCTGACGCCCTACACTGCACCTCCGTGCCCGACACCAGCCATGCAATTGATCAGATGTTGGGCTCATTTGGCTTAATTGGCCGGCAGCTGCTGAATCGCATGCAGCTGGCCACTACAGCCCTGATGTGCCTTGAGCCTGGTTCTGGTCCCGACGGCGGGATTGGCGTCTCAAACATAAACTTCAGCCCAACAAGTCTACTTTGTCGCAACATTGTGAGTTAACCAACTTTAGAAAAGAACGTTTATTGGACTACAATGAAATGTTCCATTTCCTCTATGAGCCATCGTTGTGGCCTTTCTGAGTGAAATTAGTGCTAAATTGCGTATTGTTTTACATTGTGAATCCATGTCCACTGGCCGGCAAAAATCTAATTCAGTTGTCCAAAGGATTTGTTAAATCTTCATAGTTGCATTTTGTCTCTTAATAATAGAAAAATAATACATAGGAAGGGGATGGGGGATGATACCTCTTTTACTTAATTAGCATAAACGGAGAATAATTTGTCATTACATGGTACCCTGATACATCCGTCTGAAAATAGCTGATGGTACAAGGACTAGAGAACACAGATTTAAAGTTTTGGGCAATAGATGCAGGGGAATGTGAGGAAGAACTTTTTTATGCAGCGTGTGGTAATGACCTGGAACTTGTTGCCTATGAGGGTGGTGGAAGTGAAGATAATAAATGATTTCGAAAAGAAATTGGATGGACATTTGAGGGAAATAAACTTGCAGGGCTGCGGGGATAGAGTGGGGGAATGGGAATGATTGGATTGCTCTCCAGAGAGTCAGCATGAACTCATTACCTCATAATTATTTGAAATTCAGCCCCAAATGCCAGATTGAGTCAGCAGCGCATGGGAATCTCATGGCACCCGGTTCACGTTTGCTTAAAGGTGGCATGCACCAGTTAGCTTTCTGCTGTTGTGTCGAAGGTCAGTGGTTTTCTTTCTTGAACTCTTCGGCATAAGGGAGAGTAACTTTGGAATGGATGCTTGGCTCCAGGCTCGGGACCAGCAAGGGTGAATTTAGGGAGGGGGGTTGGCAGCGCAGGGATAGGGTTCGCATGCCTGGAGGTGGAGGCAAGCTACAGACGGCAGTGAACTGGGCCTCAGGTGTCTAGAGATGTGGAGGAGGGAAAGGCCTAGCGTACTGGTTGTGGAGTTGATGGTGGTGGTGGTGGGGGAGTGGATAATGTAGGTGAGGTGCATGATCGCCTAAAAGCAGGGGTCAGTACTGTCAATATTGGGGTCCAGTGGGGTGAACTCAGGGTGCTGGCTGGCAGAGAGAATGGTCATAGTCACAGGGGGCAGTGTGTTGAGGTCTTGGGGGCAGGTGCAGAGTCGTGGTTGGGTATTGAAAGGACTTGTAAGGTGGGTCACGGGATTGGACAACTACATGAAGGTGGATCACTGGAAGATCTACGATGAGGGTGGGCATATCGATGGTGACAGGTGTAGGCACAGGGGACAGAGATGGCATGTAGACATCAATAATTATGTGGTCCAGGGTAATGCAGGGAGTTTCAAGGGTCACAGAGGGAAGGTGCAAGTTAGAAGGTGGCAGGAGGAGGATGGAAGGTGGAGGATCTTGCCTCGAACCTGACGCGTGCTATTTTGCAAAATGAGAAGATAAATCACATGGGTGTGTCAGGATGGCAGATCAAAGTGGGAGGAGGCCAGTGTTGGGTGGGTGGAGTTGAGGCTGTGCACAGGAAGAACATAGAACCTATCTGCTCATGAATTCAATGGTTGAGCATCATGGTCAAACAAGGTTTAATTTCGATGTTTGTCTCATTCCAAACAGTTACAAAGCTGCAATGACATGGGGTTCATATACCCAATATTTTTGCAACCTCGAGAACGAGATAAGAAGATGACACAGAGGAGGGCTCTTGCTGCAGGGAAGACATCATAGAAGATGGGTGCATGTCAATGCGAGCTCAGGACAAGGGCTAACTACCTTCAGATGTTGGAGAGGCAATGCCAGAGATGTCTGAGGATGTTATGAGAAATGGTTATTGAAATTTGTGGGATCATTCAGCAGGACCTGCAACCACGTGGTTTTGGTGGGAACCCCATGCCAGTTGCCCTCAAGGTGACTGCGGCACTCAATGTTTCCGATGGTGGTGCTTCCCAGGGCTCAATGGGTGACATATATGGCATCTCACAGGCTGCCACTCACAGATGCATAGCAGAGGTGACCAATGCCCTGTTCCATCGTGCCAATGATTTCATCTATTTTCCAGTAAACAAAGACAGCCAGGCAACAAGGTCGTGGCCTTTGGCGCCATCGCTCATTTCCCTAGAGTGCAAAAGATGATTGACCACACTCATGTGGCCATTAGAGCTCCCTGGGCCCAGTCAGTTGCATTTGTGAATCGCAAAGGCTTCCACTCTTTGAACATTCAACTGGTTTGCAACCAGAGGCAAAGAATCACGCAGATCTGTGTTTATTTCCGGGAGCTGTCACGACGCTTACCTTTTGCAAAAGTCAAAACTAACAGGAATCTTTGAGGCACCAGCCCAAGTTGCCGGCTGGATCCTGGGTGATAAGGCTTAACTTCTTCCGACATGGTTGATGACACCAGTGATGCATCCCTAAAGTGCAGCAGAAGGGAGATACAATGCAGCTCACGCCTCCACCAAAGCCATCATCAAACACACCATTGACTTGCATGAAATGCGCTTCACTGCCTTGACCAGTCTGGAGGGGCTCTCTGCAGTATGCACCACATAGGGTCTCATGAATAGTTGTAGTTTGCTGTGCACGATACAACCTGGCAATGCAACACAGACATATTTTGCAGCAGGAGGAACAGGAGGAGCATCACTCCTCCTCAGATGAGGATGATTTGGATGAGCCTGAAGAGCAGGTCATGAATGTGAAGGAGCTTTTAATGGATGCCAGGGCCATGGAGAGATGTGCACAGGACATCAGTGACAAACTTATATTTGCATGTTTTGGCCTGGAGTGAGGAACCTACATTATTATAGTTCCACTGCCAGAACTCCATTGCCTTCCGGGGATGTTTAGTGACCCTGCCAGCCTACCTAGTGCTCCAAAGTCAAAACAGGCATCCTCAGCCATCTACAGTTGCACAGCACGTGGAGCTTTGCTAAACACACTCACTAGTGTGTATTGATTCTGAAGAAATCTGTGCCACACTTAGACATATGTCTATCATCCAGCCATGCCCACACAATCAGAACCAGCACCACAATATCCCTTTGAGTGTGCCTGCACTATCTAACATCTCTGAGTTGAGAGTAAACTCCGACAAACTCCTTTGCAAGGCATAGAGGGGAGGGCCAGCTGAGCCTCCATGTGAAGCTGTTACGACCAGGTGAGAAAGGTGTCAAGGGGTCTCTTTTAGCCTTTACTTGGTCTTATTGTAACAGGATTTAATTTTTAAACACACTGTGTTTTGAGCTCCCCCCTCCTCCCCCACCCCTAATGAATTCTTGTTCACTGCTTTGCAATTATAAGGCAAAGAAATGAGCACAAACAGGCCTTCTTCGGTTTCAAGAAGAAAAGTGAAATTTATTAAAACTTAAACTTAAACTCTAATTAGTTAAGGCCCACGGATACATGCTGCACCACATGCTAGCATGCATACGTGATACGCACATGCAAATAGAGACAGAAAAGAACAGTATGCACTATGTGCGTACTGTGCATGCATGGTAGCGTGGGGCATAGCGTGTATCCATAGGCATTAACCAAATTAGAGTTTAAGTTGTAATAAATTTCACTTTTCATCTTTAAACCTAAGAAAGCCTGTTTATGCTCATTTCTTTGCCTTATAATTGGAAAGTGGTGAACAAGGATTCACCAAGGGGGAGTTCAAAACACAGTGTGTTCAAAATTAAATCCTGTTACAATAAAACCAGGTGAAGACTGACCTTCACCTTTCTGGCCTGGTCATAACAACTTTATCGGTTCAAGATCAAGTGGCAGCTATGGAACCTTCCTTCTCTACCTCATCACATGGTTTCATCAATTAATCATTGATGTTCAACATGTCAAGATACAGTCATTTTATTGAGCATTTTGCGACCAGAGATCGTGGACACGTCGCATGGTTTTATTCTGAGCTTTGCGATAGAATTAAAAGATTTATTTTTGGAAGGTGATCCATGTAAAAATGCAGACTATGATTGTTGTCGATGTGGTCTTTTGTCTTATTTTACTGTTTCACGTAATAGGTTTACTTTATTGAATGTTTATATTTTAGTCATTGTTTAGTTTAAACAATCTATTTTCATTGTTTGCCTTCATACGGGTCAAGAGTGCGGTGTGATGGAATAGAGATATAATAGGCTTAATTAGGTAGCATTTAGATATAGTTAATATAAGATACCTTTTTAGAATTGAAGATTGAATAAATGGTCAGTTTTCAAAACTCACTGACATTCCCCTTTAAGAAGATAGAGTTAGAGTCATAGAGAGATACAGCACTGAAACAGGCCCTTCGGCCCACCGAGTCTGTGCCGACCCTCAACCACCCATTTATACTAATCCTACATTAATCCCATATTCCCTACCACATCCCCACCTTCCCCTACCACCTACCTACACTAGGGGCAATTTGCAATGGCCAATTTACCTATCAACCTGCAAGTCTTTGGCTGTGGGAGGAAACCAGAGCACCCGGTGGAAACAGGAAGAACTTGCAAACTCCACACAGACAGCACCGAACCCAGGTCGCTGGAGCTGTGAGGCTGCGGTGCTAACCACTGCGCCACTGTGCAGATAGAGTTAAAAAGGTCCCTGGTATGAACTATAAATAACTTTTCAAGTTGGGAGATCTATTTCAATGTCTCTGTTGCCAGGCACTTGAAAGATAAACACACATATTGAAATATCCTGTGTGACATCAGTAAGAAGTAGCAATAAATTCAATTAGTTTATCAGGTTGTTGATGCAGACTGATCGGCTCAAAACTTGCTTTAAGGTACCATAAAAAAGACAATTATAGATAATAAAACAATAAATGGAATGGACTTACAGGAACAAGAGGTCAAGTAAACAAAATTATAAATATTTTGACCAGATAAATGCTCACAACTTCAAGAGCAGGGGAATTCCAGTAAAACATTAAGTAGAGAGTCAGTTAATGATACTACCAACTATGGATTTTAAAAGCAAGAAAAACACACACAGAAAGGTAACACCTATATGCTAAGAGGTCATAGGACACCTTAGAAGCAGTATAAACATGAGAGATTCTAAAGCAAAAAATTAGAAATGTTGAATTCCTCAAACAATACTTCTCACCCTATGCCTTACTCGAGGAATTTAAGGTAAAAGTTTACTTTAAATTTTGATGGACATTCTAAGAAATTTTGCTGTAACATTAGCAAGGTTAAACCTTTGGATTCTAAATTAGAAATAAGATTATGCATTAAATCTGTTAGTAATATTTGATATTGTGATATACTTATCCACTTAAAAGTATATTGCATGTTAAATTCTTTAATAAATATATGAAAGTTAATGAATCGTCTCATGTAGTTTTCTGTATATAACTACTGTGTTTCTTTAGGTGAGATATATGTATTGAAGAGAGTTTCCCAGAGCCTTATAATATCTGGAATATTTATGAGTTAGCCATGATTATTTTTTAAAATAGGCTATCCGAAAGATGGTATTATTCTCTGTTAGTTTTCTTTCGTTGAGGGAAACCCTCAATAAGTGTCTGGTTTGAACTTAATTAAAGGAGATTCATAGGGATGCACTCCTGATTTGGTTTAGTCCCTATAAGGGGTTAAAGTCATAAATCACTTCAAGCAGACAGGAGAGGTCTTTTCAGTCCAGGAGCAAACAGCTTTCTGAGTTCAAATTCTCTGTGGCAAGTTCAAATTCAAAAAACTCCAACAGCCAGTTAATCATGTGACTAAACTGGTCTGACCAGGTCTTCTGTGTATTGGGGAAGCAGGGACTGGTTCTTTTGTTCCGACACTGTCTGCTAATATGCAAAAAAGATTTTTCCAGCTAGGGGCCTGGCAATTCCTTGTGATAGGCCTTCCTTTCTTCCCAGCAACAATTTTAAGTTTAATATCCGTATGGCAAAATTATGTGCCTCATTCTTGGCAGGTGGGGACCTGCATGACAAGCCATGTCCCACAGACTGTCAAGTGTAAAATTGCAAACTCAAGTTAACAATCAGTGAAGAATGAAAGCACCAACCAAAAATGTTCAACAATAAAGGCCATGTCCATTCCTCAAAGAGTATGCCATTACATTTAGTTCTCTAACTAGGCAAGTTTCAAGAATTGACGAGAATGTATAAAATAATAAAGAATAAAAAATATATCATGAAATATTTACATGTGTAATGTTAATTTGACCACCCTTGCCACCTTCGTGCTCATAATTCCTTAAGTTTGCGCTTTCTCCTACTATGGCTTGGTGCAGCCCTGACATCAGCAGCTGAGGTGGGGGCAGTCTGCTCATTGCGTTGCCCCATTGCACTGAATGACTGTGGTGGGTATCCTCTGGGGGTATGGGGCCTTGAGGGCTCCATCCTACTGCGGGGGGGGTGGTCTTGTGCACTGGTGCAGGGGCATCCGCCTTGGCCTCGCCAGCTGGAGGTAAGGTGGTCAATGTCACGGGGGAAAAGGAGATGCCGCTCACCCTGAGGGTGTCCTGAGAGGAAGGCTCCGGGCAGCTGGCTCACACTCCACCTCCTTCTGGCACCTGCCTGTCTCCCTGAGGGAAAAGAGCACCCATTGGGATGTCCAGGTTCCTCGTCCCCCTATCAATTAGCCACTGCTGCACAGAGCCCATGTCTGCAGCAATGGAATGCAGGTCAGAGTACATATGGGTCGAGTGCTTAACCTGGCTCTCCATGGCAGTCACCACCATTTCCATGGAAAAAGATATACATTCACATGCCTGGGACTTGGCAGACTTCATGGCTTGCATGGACTCCTCCATTGCATGCGCAAAGCCACGCATGCCCTCTAGCAACTCCAACATATGTTCGCCATGGGTTTGCTACATTTCCAGCAGACTTCCTGTGGCCTTGAACGGAGGATCATCATCAGTGTGGGGCTCAGCAGGGGCCTGGTCCCCAGCAGATTTCCAAATGTCAGGGGACCTGGCTGTAACATGCTTCCACAGCTGATGGGATGTGTCTGTGTCCTACCAACCAGAATGTGGCCCTGATCATAAGTGCAAACATCCTATGGACTGTGTGGATGTAACTGCAGAAGAGGCAGGTGACAGTGCACCCTCCAGGGCATTGGCTTCATCTTCCCCAGAGGTGGAGTCAACATTTTGCTGGCTTGTCATCAAGCGATTGCGGGAATCTGCAGTGGAGAATAAACAGAAGCACATTAAGCATCATCACAGCATGACCACATCACTTTTTCGCACGATCCTCCTGTATGCCCATATGGTATCAACAGTAAGGTTGGCTCTTCATCCTCATGCCTAGACGATCCAGTCTCATTATCCACTATGGCTTTGGCAGTCTGGACTGCCTCATCCTCTGCTGGGGTCGGGAGTCTCAAATCTGCAACACCACGCCTGTTTTGTTGCGCTCACACTAATTGTGGGTCTGTTTACTCTGCATGAGAAAGTGCTGAGTTAATGACATGTCGAGAGATGCCTAGCAGCCCTTGTTTACATGCATCCCCATCACTCATTCTGGCCTGTCAGTCACATGCTGCATCCAAGTGCAACCAGACAGCAGACTTCCACAGTAACCTGCCTGGCATGGATGCCCACTGACAGACATAAAGTTTTAAGGGCCCCATGAAATACCATTTGTAAAAATTCAGCCGCATCGCTTACCCTCGCCGGTCTGAGCAGGTCATTGACACGTTTCCTCCACAGTTCAGCACCCCCTCTGACACCTCCGTCCAGGCTGCCTTGGTCAGGTGGGAGGGTCTTCTGATGCAACCTGCTGGAAAGAGGACCTCCCAGCTTTGATGGCCTGGAGGATCACTGAACCTTTGGGCTGGTCTCTGCCTACTGGCTGCCATGTTGGCAGTGCTGATGATGGAAACATCCAGACAAACTCAAAGGGAGGTGGTGATGATGTGGGAGATGGGTAAAGATGGGCGAGGGTGGGTAAGATATTGTACTAATTTATGGAGAAAAACCTAGAATTATCTGCCTGAAGAAAATCGGCCATGCTGATGAGACTCCATAATTGCACTGAAGGATTATTTATAGCCCTGTCATACATACTGCTTTACTGGATGGCCCATTCTACCAATGAAAAGCATTCCCCACCACATGATCGCACGCATCTCCCGTGCCCGCCGCCAGAACTTTGGTTTTTAATTATAATCGCATGGGAAACGGCAAAAAGGGAAGGAGCGGAAGTGCTGCTCACTACCGGTTCCGCTGTCAGAAAGGGCACAAGTTGGATAAAATTTCACCCTGTGACTCTATAAATATCTCAAAATGCTTCTCAGAGATGAAACACATATGTGCCGTATTCACACACTTAATGGCTGGTCTATTAGTAGCTATGTGGTCATTCATTATTAAATAGTCCCAGAAGAGATACAGTAATTACATTCAGTGTCAGAAATGGTTATCAGTGCTTGGCCAATGTTTACATCTTTTTTTTTACTTGCACAATTCAGCACTTAGTTATGACAAGTGTTGAGAGAGCAGATTTCCTACCCTAGGGAGTGTCTTTCAAACTAAAGCCTTGCATAAGAGAAGCTAGTTTTTCAGACTTTGGTTGAAGTTGCACCCTCGAATAATCTTTCTTTCACATGATTTGAGCTTTGACTTCAGAAAGCCAGACAAACTGAGAAAACCTAGTGTGTGAATAGGGATTTAGCTTCAGATCATTTGAATTACATCCAAACTAAAATGCCAAATTTCAGCCATTCATCCTTAAAGTGTTCTTCTTAAATGAATAGAGCTTTGTTGTGAATTTCCTCTTAGTTTTAATAACTTCATTTAAGAAGACCAATCTATATACTGGCTAAAGTATATCTGTCAGCTTTCTGTAGAGATGCGTTAGATGATAAGACCAGGTCAAACTATTGGCATTTTAATGACATTATGGGGGAGTTAAGTTATGTGGAAAAACAAGCTTTTAGTCTTTACATATTGAAAGTTGGCACTTTCTTTTGATTAAAGAGTTCATAGTAGAAGATAGAGCCCAAATATTTCAACAAATCATGGGTGAACTTCCACAGGAGTTCTCCCACTCATCCATTGTAACTTTGGTGGAATTTTGCACTGTTTTTCCACAGCATTGCTGGTGAAGGAAGGGCTGACAAATGGGAGAACTCCGATTGAAATCCACCCACCCACCCGCAGCCCCCCCGCACCCACCCCCTCCCCCCCACCTCACAAGCCCCATGGTCAAACATTGCACTTAAAGGAGAACTGTTTTCAAAATGTTTAGCAAATGTTTCTTCAACATAATGTAACAATGCAAATTGTGTTGAAATGTGCTGTCATATCACTTGTGTGTGATGTCCTTATGAAAGTGACACACAACCCAACCCTTTTCCATGAAAATAAGGTTTTCCAAGCACTTTTTCATGAAGCTAGTGCCCTTTAAAAATACTAAATAGTGGCAGCAAATAACTGTAGTGGCATATTGTGATGTTTATATTAATTATTTTGAATTAACTTGATCAGTAATGTCAACGTTTCACTCACTGGTGCCTCCTGATTACATTGTTTCATAACTTCCGAGCAATGGGCATTGCTGGATTAATTTATTAGAAGATGGTAAGAGGACTTGAAGAATTTATGATCCTTTGACATGAAAGGTCTTGTAACAGGCCTTGAGTGGGATACCGTTAGGAATTATAGACCTCTAATATTTACAATAAAAGATTGACAGAATTTAAAAACATCAATCTCTGACATCTCCAGCTGCACTCTGCCTGAGGCAAACCATCTTCCCGAACATTTTTCCACACAAAACGTCCCTTTATAGGAATTAACAGAAGGTTTTTCGGGAAAAAAAATCAGTTGACCTACACAGCAGCAGATAATTTGAAGGAAAAGTGAAAATATTTGCTTGGTTCGTTTCCATGAACTTCTAAGTGTTTGTTTTCGTTCAGCTGTTTGAAATGAATACATGCCTCATATTATTATGTCCACATGTGAAGAAGCCTGGAGCAGAAGCTCATCGTGGGCTACCTAAAGTTTATGAAAACCAGAAGGTCTTGAGCACAACTAGACCGAGTGTGATCGCTTGGTCCAAGAATATATGTCATGTGTAAAGTCATAACAAAGAATATTGAAACCATATTGGTTCAGTTAAAAGCATTCACCCACTTGGATTCATATGTGTTTTCAATTAAAACAGATATCACATGAAAATGTTTCACTTCATTCTCCATTAATGTTGTTCTGCATCTTGTTAATGTATATGTAAGGAATGCCAGTATTGCTACAGTTTCTGTGGGAATAGACAAGCGGAACTAAAATAAATGGAAGATTTTAGTCAAGGTTTTACTGGTTACTCCAGTAAAAGAATTTTGTAAATACAATATAATGATACAGTGCATTGGAAATACAGCACATTGTGGCACAGAGTGGGAAGTTGACTGTTTAATTCCCCACACATTGAATTTCCAATATCAACTGTACCAGTGTACAGAGGTCTGGGCAGAAGTCAGGGAGTGAAGTAAAATGAGTCCCTCGGGCTGGTTCTCAGATATGGCTTGGCGGCTGACATCAAAGCAGCAATTGCTGAACTTTGGAAGCAGGCACCGGCCTGTAGAAAGTGTGTGTTGCAGGCAGCCTCCCCTATTTAAGGCATTGTCCCTATAAAAGGAAAATTGCAGGTTGCTGGATGCTGGATAATTGGTTTTGGACGCTCAACAAGAAGCCATGTTACAGCAAGGAAAGGAGAGGGCTCCTAGATTCAGCGACGCTGCCTGGATGCACACTGTTGGGAGGTTGAAGGCAGGAGGGAGGCCACATTTCTGGCAGGGGGAGAGAAACCCTCCAGACTAATCCTGAGAAGGGAATGGGAGTATGTTACAAGGGTAGTCAATGTCCTGAGTGATGCACCACAGACCTGACAGCAATGCTGAAAGAAATTTAACAGTCTCATTCAAGTGGTCAAAGGGAGTGGATGCACCTGCACATCACATCTCTCACCCGCCACAAGACACACCTTTCCCACTGCTCAAAGCACTGCATCCCCATCCCCATCACTCATCCAACAGCACTCCCTGACACTCAGGACTCACCCCAAACAGCCTGGGCTGGATTTTATGTGTTCGCCGCTGATCTCGCCGGCAATCTCCAAAAATGGCGGCCCAACCACGCGAGCCGCACACCAAAGATCCACTGCAATCTCAATTGCGGCAGCTCATTTAAATAGCCAGGGTGGACCACCCGCTCCCTCCCCCAATCACATGGAAGGGTGGGATGTCCACCCTGGCAATGGGGGTCAGCTGCCTGCGCGCAGGCACTGACACTATTTTTAAAGGGCTGTTAGCCCTTATCAGATTATTTAAATATTTAAAGACAGATTGAATAAAATTAAATAAATACATTTCTTTTGCCCCTCTCTCACCCCACAATAACAATTAAATTAACTATTTGCCCATCTCCCACAAAAACACTTACCTGTAACATCTGACCTTCCCCTGCAAACTGCATAAAGTTTAAAGTACAACCCTTCCCACCATCCCTGACACCCACTCCTGCATTGATAAACTTACCTCCTTCCCCCTTCCCACCAGTGTGGTGCCTCGTTTCCCCGGACGGGGATCCGAAGGCACGCATGTGCTGGCTGCTGAGCTGAAGATCGCGGGGGGCCATCAAGATTAAGGGTAAGTACATGTAAATCTATTAATTTACATTATTTGCATGTGGTGATTGTGCTCCTGTTGCCGATCGGCGGGGGGGCCACCATGGTACCTCGCCGCCGCCGGGAGGATCAGGCGGGCCCTGCTGGCATTGAGGTCCATGGCGGGCCTTATCCTGGACCATCTTCAGGCACACCCGCTACGGATCCTGACATCGAGAGCTCCCTAAAATCCAGCCCCCGACATTACACCTCACAAACACACACCTTCAATTATGCCAGCTGCACACACACCTCTTACTGCTTCCACATATCTCCAGCTATTCAGCTATGGCAGGCATCATCCAATTACACAGACATACAATCGATGGCATAGGAACAGGAGTCGGCCATCAAGCTTGCTCTGCCATTCAACTACATCGGGGCTGCTCATCTGCCTCTACACCATTTTCCCACTCTATCCCCATATCCATACATTAGTCTCCAAATATCTATCGATTTCTGTCTTGAACATGCTCAATGATTGAGCTTCCACAACCCACTGGAGTGGAGAATTCCAAAGATTCACCACCTTTTGAGTGAAAACATTCCTCCTCATCTCAGTCTTAAATGACTTACCCTTATTCTGAGACTATGTCCCCCGATTCTAGACTCACCAGCCAAGGGAAACATCCTTTCTACGTCCACCCTGTCACACACTGTAAGAATTGTGTAAGTTTCAATGAGATCACCTCTTATTCTTCGAAACTCTAGAGAATACAGGCCCAGTTTCATCAATATCTCCTCATAAGACAATCCCGCCATCCCAGGGATTAATTTGGTGAACCTCTGTTGCACTCCCTCTATGGCAAGTATATTCTTCCTCAGATAAAGAGACCAAAACTGTACACAATACTCCCGGTGTAGTCTCACCAAGGCTTTATACAATTGCAGAAAGACATCTTTACTCCTGTACTCAAATCCCCTTGCGATGAAGGCCAACATACTATTTGCCTTCTTAATTTCTTACTGCAACTGCATGCTAGCTTTTAGTGACTCATGAACAAGGACACGCAGGTCCCTTTGGAACATCAACATTTCCCAACCTCTCACCATTTTAGAAATACTCTGTCTTTCTGTTTTTTCTACCAAAGTGGATTACTTCATACTTATTCACATTATATTCCATCTGCCACGTTCTTGCCCATTCACCTAGCCTGTCCAAATCCCCTTGAAGCCTCCTTGCAACCTCCTCACAACCTACTTTCCCACCTAGTTTTGTGTCATCGACAAATTTGGAAATATTACATTTGATCCCCACATTCAAATCATTTATATAGATTGTGAACAGCTGTGGCCACAGCACTGATCCTTGTAGTGCCCCACTAGCAACAACCTGCCATCCTGAGAATGACCTGTTTATTCCTACTCTGTTTTCTGTCTGTTAACCAATTCTCAATCCATACCATTAAATTACCACCAATTTCAAGTGCTCGAATGTTGTTTATTAACCTCATGTGTGGGATCTTATCAAAAGCCTTCTGAGAATCCAAATACACCACATCCACTGGTTCTCCTTTATCTATGCTACAAGTAACATCCTCAAAAAGCATTTTGCTTCTGCCCTCTGTCTCAAAGAAGAAGGTGGCACACAACAGGAGAGAAAGCCATAGGACTGGTGGAGGATCGGTCAAATGCCTGAAGGAAGATCAGACCTAGAGGACAAACCTATCAATTTGGTCCTTGACGTTACATTGAAATGCCCAGATTGTTTGACACGATAGATAGTTTTAGAGGAGATGCAGTCTTTCACATTTGAGAAGATGCTGTTCCATCCATCGACCCTCCATGTATATATAGCTCAAAGTCGAGTTATGTAAGATAGAACAAGATGGGATCATTTGCAAAGTTTAGGAACACATAGACTGTGCAGCTCCATGCCATGTGTTGTCAAAAAAGACAGATTCCTCAGAGTTTGCTTAGACCATAGAGACCTGGGGCTGAATTTTATTCGCGCGCCGCACATCGCGGCAGCGCCCTTTGAACTTGGCGGACTCCAACACAGACGCGCCAGCGCTGAGCCCCTGCGATATTTCGCACGGGGGCTCATTTAAATGGAGGGGACAGAGCAGCCACCCCTGATGATGTAAGGGGGTAGGCCACTACATCCCTGGCAATAGCATCCGGCGCCACTGCGCAGGCGCCATTTTTAAAAGGCTTCGAGCCCTTAGGATAAATTTGAATTTTTAAAGGGTTGCCACTACTCATTTTATTCAAAAGAAATAGTAAAAGCTGGAGGCCCTTTCCCAACCCCCACAATAGTTATTTTATTGGCTGATATGAATAAAATGCATTTCAGTCCCAATATGAAGACCACGCTCCCTCCCTCCCTCCGACCTCATCAAATTTGCCCTTCAACCTCTTCCCACCATCCCCACAGCCAACAAGAAAGTTTTTCCCACTCCCCCCCACCCCACTGCCCTGATAATTTCAATCCTGGCCCCTCCCCACCAGTGTCTCGCCTCGGATCTCCAAACGGAGTTCCAAAGGCGTGCGGGTTATGGCTGGCAGCCGTAAAATCGCGTGGGACAGCCGCTGGGGGCAGGTAATGTAATTAGCATTTTGTTTGAATTGATTTAAATATGTATATGAAGGCCCCGCCGGGGGTGGGGGGCTCCGCACCAAGGCCTTGCTGCCATCTGTAAATGCGGTGAGGCCTTCTTGGCGTCAGTGAAGGAACGGCGACATAGTTCCAAGTCAGGATGGTGTGTGGCTTAGAGGGGAACTTGTTCCCATGCATCTGCTGCCCCTGTCTTTCTAGGTGGTAGAGGTCATGAGTTTGGAATGTACAGTTGAAGTAGCCCTGGTGAGTATTTTTTTATTCATGCATGGGATGTGGGCGTCGCTGGCCAGGCCAGCGTTTATTGCCCAACCCTAATTGTCCTTGAGAAGGTGGTGGTGAGCTGCCTTCTTGAACCGCTGCAGTCCATGTGGGGTAGGTACACCCAAAGTGCTCTTAGAAAGGGAGTTCAAGGATTTTAACCCAGCGACAGTGAAGGAATGGCGATATAGTTCCAAGTCAGGATGGTGTGTGACTTGGAGGGGAACTTGCAGGTGGTGGTGTTCCCATGTGTCTGCTGCCCTTGTCCTTTTAGGTGGTAGAGGTCGCGGGTTTGGAAGGTGCTGTCGAAGGAGCCTTGGTGCATTGCTGCAGTGCATCTTGTAGATGGTACACACTGCTGCCACTGTGCATCGGTGGTGGAGGGAGTGAATATTTGTGGATGGGGTGCCAATCAAGCGGGCTGCTTTGTCCTGGGTGGTAGAGAACTTCTTGAGTGGTTTTGGATTTGTACCCATCCAGGCATGTGAACTGGATGAACACTGCTGACTTGTGCCTTGTAGATGGTGGCAGGCTTTGGGTAGTCAGGAGGTGAGTTACTCACTGCAGAATTCCCAATCTCTGACCATTTCTTGTAGCCACAGTATTTATATGGCTGGTCAGTTAAGTGTCTGGTCAATGGTAACCCCCGTGATGTTGATGGTAGGGGATTCAGTGATGGTAATGTAGTATAAGAGTCTGAAAGAGTTAATGTTCAGAAAATGTAAAGAATACCTCACACCATGATGACGTAAGAGATCAGATATGAGAGAGACTTGAAGAGAAATGCAGTGTGGCCTCAGAGGAGTCACACAGACTGGTGTGAAACATTACATAGTTGTAATGTAATAAAGGTTAATGTTCTAAGTACCCAAGACTAAAGAATCTCTCTAAGCTAGACTAACTAGGTATATTAAGGTGGCAGCATACTAAACAAACTTACATCAGGTAATGCCATTGAATGTCACGGGGAGATGGTTAGATTCTCTCTTGTTTGAGATGGTCATTGCCTGGCATTTGTGTGGTGTGAATGTAACTTGCTACTTATCAGCCCAAGCCTGGATATTGTCCAGGTCTTGCTGCATTAGGACACGGGCTGCTTCAGTATCTGAGGAGTCGCGAATGTTGCTGAACATTGTGCAATCATCAGCGAACATCCCCAGTCTGGCCTTATGATGGAGGGAAGGTCATTGATAAAGCAGCTGAAGATGGTTGGACCCAGGACACTACCCTAAGGAACTCCTGCAGTGATGTCCTGGAACTGAGATGAGTAACCTTCAAATACCACAACCATCTTCCTTTGTGCTAGGTATGGCTCCAGCCAGCAGAGTGTTTTCCCCCTGATTCCCATTGACTCCAGTTTTTCTAGGGCTCCTTGATGCCATACTCAGTCAAATGCTGCCTTGATGTCAAGGGCAGTCACTCTCATCTCACCTCTGGAGCAACGCGAGCGGAAACAGTTGGCGGAAATTACGCATTTTTGAAAACGAAAAGGCGGCAGGGCAGGCAGGACCTGTCGCACACAGGGGAGCGTTTCACTTCTTTTCACTTCTTTTGTCCATGTTTGAACCAAGGTTGTAATGAGGTCAGGAGCTGAGTGGCCCTGGCAGATCCCAAACTGAGCATCAGTGAGCAGGTTTTTGCTGAGCAAATGCCACTCGATAGCACTGTCGATGACATCTTCCATCACTTTGCTGATGATCAAGAGTAGACTCATGGGGTGCTAGTTTGCAGGGTTGGATTTGTCCTGCTTTTTGTGTACAGGACATACCTGGGCAATGTTCCATATTGTCAGGTAGATGTCAGTATTGTAGCTGGACTGGAACAGCTTGGCTAGGGTTGTTGCTAGTTCTGGAGCACAGGTTGTCAGTATTACCGCCGGAATATTGTCAGAGCCCAGAATCCAGCACCTTCCGCCATTTCTTGATATGGCTTGCAGTGAATCAAATTGGCTGAAGACTGGGAGTTGTAATGCTGGAGACCTCAGGAGAAGGCCGAGATGGATCATCCACTCGGCACTTCTGGCTGAAGATGGATGCAAATGCTTCAGCCTTATTTTGCGTACTGATGTGTTCGGCTCCCCTATCATTGAGGATGGGGATATTTGTGGAGCCTCCTGCTCCTGTTAGTTGTTTAATCATCCACCACCATTCACGACTGGATGTGACAGGACTGCAGAGCTTAGGTCTGATCCATCGGTTGTGGGATCACTTAGCTCTGTCTATCACATGCTGCTTCAACTGTTTGGCACGCAAGTAGTCCTGTGTTGTAGCTTCATCAGGTTAACACCTCATTTTGAGGTATGCCTGGTGCTGCTCCTGGCATGCCCTCCTGCACTCTTTATTGAGCCAAGGTTGATCTCCCAGCTTGATGGTAATGGTAGATTGGGGGATATGCCGGGCTATGAGGTTACAGATTGTGGTTGAGTACAATTCTGCTGCTGCTGATGGCCCACAGTGCCTCATGGATGCCCAGTTTTGCATTGCTAGATCTGTTCGAAATCTATCACATTTAGCACCATGTTAGTGCACACAACACGATGGAGGTTTTCCTCAATGTGAAGACTGGACTTCATCTCCACAAGTACTGCGCGGTGGTCACTCCTACCAATACTGTCATGGACACATGCATCTGCGACAGGTAGATTGGTGAGGATGAGATCAAGTAGGTTTATCCCTCTTGTTGATGCCCTCATCACCTGCCACAGTCTAGCAGCTATGTCCTTTAGGACTTGGCATGCTTGGTCAGCAGTGGTGCTACTGAGCCACTCCTGGTGATGGGCATTGAAGTTCCCCACCCAGAGTACATTCTGTGCCCTTATCATCCTCGGTGCTTCTTCCAATTGATGTTCAACATGGAGGAGCACTGATTCATCAGATGAAGGAGGGTGGTAGGTGGTAATCAGCAGGAGGTTTCCTTGCCCATGTCTGAGCTGATGCCATGAGACTTCATGGGGTCCGGAGACAATGTTGAGGACTCTCAGGGCAACTCCGTCCCAACTGTATACCATTGTGCCGCCACCTCTGCTCGGTCTATCCTGCCGGTTGGACAGGACATACCCAGGGATGGTGATGGTAGTGTCTGGGACATTGTCTGTAAGGTATGATTTGGTGAGTATGACTATGTCAGGCTGTTGCTTGACTAGTCTGTGAGACAGCTCTCCCTCTGGAGAAAGGGACTGTCTTCAACATTCGCAAGTGTGAAGTTAACGTTCAACAAATCAATTTTTTTGGCTCAATTTACTCAAGTAGTGGTATCTGTCCAGCTCCAAGTAAATTGGAGGATGTACATGCAATGTCCACAAGATAATGGGGATCTCCAATGCTCTTTGGGGTTGTTCAACTTTCTTGCTCCATATATTCCCAACGTCATACAAAAAGTGTCACCACTTCGGGAATTGCTCAGGAAAGAAGTGCCTTTTCTATGTACGACAACCAACATATGTTCAACGAGCTCAAGAGCTCTCTATCCGAGGAAACATTTTCGCTACAATTCTATGATCTGAGAGAAGAGGTTACCTTGGATGTAGATGATTCTCAAAAAGGGTTAGGAGCCAGTATACTTCAAAAGGGAAAGCCAATTGCGTTTGGTTCCAAAAGCCTATCAGCAGCCCAGTCAAACTACTCCAACATAGAGCGGGAGACATTAGCTCTCGTATTTGGGATCAGGTGATTTCATACCTACCTCTTTGGGAAGAAATTTGTGGTGAAGACTGACCACAAATCGCTCGAAATGATTTGGCGGAAATCGTTAACTAGCTCATCTTCTAGGTTACAACATCTCTTAGTTAAGGTACAAGGCTATGACTGCGACATACACTATAAACCCAGCAATTTACTGGTTGCATCAGATACCTTAAGCAGATTGGCCAACCCTATCAAAAGCGTAGACGTTTCACTAGACTTGCAGGTCAATTCGATTGACGGCAAAGTCAAAGATGTCCTACAGATAGACTTGATGAGTTTTGGGCAGCGCAAATGCTAGCAATTACAAAAAGAGACATCTAAGGACATGACTCTATAAGTGTTCTGGAAGATCATAATTAATGGATGGGCCGACTCACTTCAAGATGTTCAGTAAGTATTGAAACCGTTTTGGGCGTACCGGGTCAGAATATACCGTGGTGTTATCTTTAAAGCAACGCAGGTTCTCATTGCTGTATCACTGTGACTGGATATTTTGCAACAGAACAGTTGTCAAGCCTTTTATATTTTCTCAGAACCTTTCAGTGCAATGAAATGAAGTAAACTGAATAGAGTAACCAAAGATTATGCCAAAAAATCAATTTCTTAAGAAAGTAAACTGCGGCTATGTGCATTCTAAAATAATGATTGTAAAAGTGAGTAATTAATTAAAGTTTAAGACAACACTGACCACTCTTATACTTTGCTTTATGTTCAGCAATGTAGCATTGAGGATGAGAGCTGAACAGAATTCTAAACCCGAGATTGATGGGGCTAAATTGGATAACATCCAAAAATGGGTGTGGGGATTCAGGTTTACGATTAAACCACGTTCATTCATTGTGTCACAAGCAGCATGTTAAATTGGTGATTGATGACTGCTGTTTTAAATGTTTGCAGTGTGTAGCGAACACTCCCCACACCCCAACAGTGTTCAGCAGGGGGCCCAATATTGCAAGTGGGTAGTACTACTTAAAGGTGGCCTGCAATAGGAGGTGGGAGTCCTTTGTGAGTTGAATCCATGCAGTTAAAGATTGAAGAATGGATGAACATGTGCAATAGCGTACACTAAGGTTTTCTGATAAGGATCTTGGGGAATCTTAGGTGCAAGACCTGGTGAGAACAAGAGATATCAAGAAAAAAAATCCCTTCTCAAAACCGGCACAGTTTTGGCTGCAATTTTCACCCAGATCCCTGATTATGCCCAAAATGGAAACTCTACCTCATAGATCATGACTGAAAATCAATACCACTTACAAATTAGTTAGAGAATTGTGTTTCCCTAGTATATTTTTTTTATTAGAGATACAGCACTGAAACAGGCCCTTCGGCCCACCGAGTCTGTGCCGACCAACAACCACCCATTTATACTAATCCTACATTAATCCCATATCCTCTACCACATCCCCACCATTCTCCTACCACCTACCTACACTAGTGGCAATTTTTAATGGCCAATTTACCTACCAACCTGCAAGTCTTTGGAGGTGGGAGGAAACTGGAGCACCCGGCGGAAACCCACGCAGACACAGGGAGAACTTGCAAACTCCGCACAGGCAGTACCCAGAACTGAACCCGGGTTGCTGGAGCTGTGAGGCTGCGGTGCT
The DNA here is from genome assembly GCF_036365525.1 of Heterodontus francisci. NCBI lineage: Eukaryota > Metazoa > Chordata > Chondrichthyes > Heterodontiformes > Heterodontidae > Heterodontus > Heterodontus francisci. The sequence goes on along the minus strand of NC_090371.1, from coordinate 212,415,216 downwards.
AACCACTGCGCCACTGTGCCGCCCCTTTATATTTCCTCATCTCCTCATTTCAGATTTACCTGGTCGACCCCTTGTGCTGAGACTACGATCCCTAATTCTTTCAGCCGGGGGAAACAATCTCTCAGCATCTACCCGTCAAGCTATTTAAGAATTTTATACATTTCAATGAGATCACCTCTAATTCTTCAAAGCTGAACCTAAAAATACAGAAGCTTGGTTACTCAGGCTGAATGACTGCCTGACTATAATTGAGCAAAAGCATCTCCGTCCCCGCTGCTGACCTTCTTTCCTCATGCAAAGTATATTAAAATCTTCTTGCAATCCAACAATAACATCATTAAGAAACAAAATTCAAATAATGCGAAGAGGGTTGCAAACATTTTAGGGCATCGAGTTTGGTGTTCGCTGTTTGAACTGGTGTTTCTCATGATCTGTTATTAATTATGGGTGGAGTTGGCTCCCTCAGGGAAATCATCAGCTCCTAGAGCTATTTCACAAGATGACGAGCCAATATACTCTCCTAGCTGCAACAGCACTTTCTTTTGCAAAGTTACACTTCATGGTTTACAAATTCAAAATCTTAGCCAAAAATGTAAAAACATAAGAATGTAAGAACATAAGAATGGGAACAGGAGTAGGCCATACAGCCTCTTGAGCTTGTTCTGCCTTTCAATAAGGTCATGGCTGAACTTCAACATCAACGCCACTTTCTTACTTTATCCCCATATCCTTTGATTGTCTTCATGCTCAATCGACCTCAGTCTTGAATAGACTCAACTGCCTGCATCCACATTCCTCTGGGATAGAGAATTCCCAAGATTCATAACCCTCTGAGTGAAGAAATTTCTCCTCATTTCAGATTTACCTGGTCGACCCCTTGTGCTGAGACTACGATCCCTAATTCTTTCACCCAGGGGAAACAACCTCTCAGCATCTACCCGTCAAGTTATTTAAGAATTTTATACATTTCAATGAGATCACCTCTAATTCTTCAAAGCTCCAGAAAATATAGGGCCATTCTACTCAATCTTTCCTCACAGGACAGTCCTATCATCCCAGGAATCAATCTAGTGAACCTTTCTCAAAAATAAGTATATCATTCCTTAGATAAGGAAACTAAAACAGTACATATTATTCTGAGTATGGTCTCACCAAAGCCCTATATAGTTGCAGTCAGGCTTCCTTACTCTTTTTTTTATTCATTCATGGGATGTGGGCACTGATGGCTGGGCCAGCATTTATTGCACATCCCTAATTGCTCTTGAGAAAGTGGTGGTGAGCTACCTGCTTGAACCGCTGCAGTCTGTGTGGTCTAGGTGCACCAACAGTGCTGTTAGGTAGGGAGCTTCAGGATTTTGGCCCAACAACAATGCAAGAACAGCAATATATTTCCAAGTAAGGTTGGTGTGTGCTTTGGAGATGAATTTACAGGTGGTGGTGTTTCCATATGCCTGCTGCCCTTGTTCTTCAAGGTGGTAGAGCTCATGGATTTAGCAGATACTGTCGAAGAAGCCTTGGTGAATTGTTGCAGTGCATTGTCTTATAGTTCACTCCCATAAAAGTTGATGAAATTAATGGCACTAAAGAGTGATAAATCCCTAGGATCAGATGATTTCCATCCCAGGATTTTAGAGGAGGTAGGTTTGAACACTGCAAATGCTCTAACTCTCATCTTCCAAAGTTCTCTTAATTCAGGAACTGTTCCTTTAGATTGGAAAATTGAGCATGTCACTCATAGGATCATAGAATGGTTACAGTATAGAAGGAGGTCACTGGGCCCATCGTACCTGTGCTGGCTCACTGTAAGAGCTACTCAGCTAGTCCCAATTCCTTGCCTTTTCCCCGTAGCCCTGCAATTTATTTCTCTTCAGTTAATTATCCAATTCCCTTTTGAAAGCCACAATTGAACCTGCCTCCACCACAATCTCAGGCAATGCATTCCAAATTCTAACCACTCACTGAGTAAAAAAGTTTTTCCTCATGTAACCGTTGGCTCTGTTGCCAATCACCTTAGATCAGTGTCTTCTGGTTCTCGACCCTTCCACCAATGGGAACAGTTTCTACCTATCTACTCTGTCCAGACCCCTTATGATTTTGAACACCTCTATTAAATCAACTCTCAACCTGCTCTTCTGTAGAGAGAACAGCCCCAGCTTCGCCAATCTATCCTTGTAACTGAAGTCTCTCATCTTCTGAATCATTCTCGTAAATCTGTTCTGCACCTTCTCCAATGCCTTCACATCCTTCCTAAAGTGTGGCACCCAGAATTGGACACAATACTGCAGTTCAGGCCAAACCAGAGTTTTATAAAGTTATAGCATAACTTCCTTGCTTTTGTACTCTATGCCTCTATTTATAAAGCCCAGGATCCTGTGTACCTTATTAACCATTTTCTCGACCTGTCCTGCCACCTTCTACGATTTGTGCACACATACCCCTAGGTCCCTCTAGTCCTGCACCCCATTTAGAATTGTATCCTTTATTTTATATTGCGTCTCCTCATTCTTCCTACCAAAATGTATCACTTCACACTTCTCTGCATTAAATACTATCTGCTAAGTTTCCGCCCATACAAGCTATGTCCTCTTGCAGTTTATCACTATCCTCCTCATAGTTCACAATACTTCCAAGTTTTTGCATTTTATTCCATTGGCTTCAACTTTGCTGACAAGCCTGTTATGTGGCACTTTATCAACTGCCTTTTGGAAGTTCATGTGCACCACATCAACCACACTACCCTCATCAACCCTCTCTGATACTTCATCGAAAAACTCAATCAAATTAGTTAAATACGATTTTCCCTTAACAAATCCGTGCTGGCTTTCCTTAATTAATCCACATTTGTCTAAGTAACTACTAATTTTGTCCTGTATTATCGTTTCTAAAAGCTTTCCCATCATTGAGGTTAAACTGACTGGTCTGCAGTTGCTGGATTTATGCTTACACACTTTTTTGAATGAAGGTGTAACATTTGCAATTCTCCATTCCTCTGGCACCACCTCTGGTCTAAGGAGGTTTGGAAGATTATGGCCAATGCCTCTACAATTTCCATCCTTTCTTGCCTCAGTATCCTCGAATCCCTCTCATCCGTTCCTGGTGACTTATCAACTTTAAGTATTGCTAACCTTTCTGATTCCTCCTCTTTATCAATTTTTAGCCCATCCAGTATCTCAATTACCTCCTCTTTCGCTATGACATTGGGGCAGCACCTTCTTTCTTGGTAAAGACAGATGTGAAGTAATCATTTAATATCTCAGCCATGCCTTTGCCTCCATGCACAAACCTCCTTTTTGGTCCCTAATCAGCCCTACTCCTCCTTTTACTATTTATATCCCTGTACAAGACTTTTGGATTCCCTTTTATGTTGGCTGCCTGTCTCTTCTCATACTCTCTCTTTGCTTCTCGTTTCTTTTTTCACTTCCCCTCTAAGCATTTCATATCCCGTCTGGTTCTCACTTGTATTATCAACCTGATATCTGTCATACACAACATTTTTCTGCTTCATCTTACTCTCTATCTATCTTGTCATCCAGGTAGCTTCAATTTCTTTGTCCTCCCTTTCCCCCTTGTGGGAACGTACCTTGACTGTACCTGAACCATCTCCTTTTTAAAGGCAGCCCATTGTTCAATTATAGTTTTGCCTGCCAATCTTTGATTCCAATTTACCTGGGCCAAATCTGTTCTCACCCCATTAAAATTGGCCCTCCCCCATTTCATTATTTTTCCTCTGGATTGCTTTTGTTTTTTTCCATAGCTAACCTGAACCTTATGATCACTGTCCCCTAAATGTTCCCATACTGACACTTGATCCACTTGTCCCACCTCATTCCCTAGAACCAGCTCGACCAATGCCTCCTTCCTCATTACACTGGATACATATGGATGTAGAAATTTCTCCTGAATGCACTTTAGAAACTCTTCCCCCTCTCTGCCTTTACACTTTTACTATCCCGGTATATATTAGGATAAAGGCCCCCTTTATAACTGCTCTACAGTTTTTGCACTTCTCTGTAATTTCCTTGCAAATTTGTTCCTCTTAATCTTTCCCACTAGATGTAGGCCTGTAGAATACACCCAGTAGTGTCAAGTGACTTCTATTGTTTCTTAGCTCTAAAAAAATGGATTCTGCCCTTGATCTCGCCAGAGCAACCTCTCTCTCCAGCATGTAATACTATCCTTAATCAACACTGTCACCACTCCTCCTTTCTTTCCCTCCCTATCTTTCCTGAACACCTTGCATCAGCGTATTCCGCTCCGCCTAAATTCTGGTGCGACGGGAAGGCAACAGGCCATCTGCCCCGCCTCCCGTTGTAATTGTATGGGCCCCCTCACCTCTGAACCCATCTCCGGGGAGCTCATAAATTCAGCCCAAAGAGTGGTGGAAGTTTGGAACTCTCTTCCACAAACAGAAATTGATGCTCGATCGATAAATAATTTTAAATCTGAGATTGCTAGATTTTTGTTATCCAATGGTTTTAAGGGATATGGGGGAAAGTTGGATATATGGAGTTAGGTCGCAGATCTGCCATAATCTCACTGAATGCCAGAACAGGTTCGAGGGGCTAAATGGCCATCTCCTATTCCTATGTTCCTTACATACCATTTGCTTTCCTAATTGCTTGCTATACCTGCACATTAACTTTCTGTGATTCATGCACAAGGACACCCAAATCCCTTTGAATCCCAGCATTTATTAGACTCTCACTTTTCAAAAAATATATTGCTTTTCCATTCATCATACCAAAGTGGATAATTTCACATTTGCCCATATCATACTCCATCTCCCATCTTCTTGCCCACTCACTTAATCAGCCTACAGCCCTTTAGCTTCTTTATGTTCTCATCACAGCTTACTTTCCCACTTAGCTTTGTATCATCAGCAACTTCGGATATATTACACTCGGTCCCTTCATCTAAGTCATTTCTATAGATTGCAAAACATGTTGATTAAATAGTTATAAAAACAAGAAATGCTGGAACCACTCAGCAGGTCTGGCAGCATCTGTGAAAAGAGAAGCAGAGTTACCGTTTCGGGTCAGATTTCCAGCATCCGCAGTATTTTGCTTTTATTTGATTAAATAGTTACTCGGATTCAGAATCCATTTCAGCATGTTATTCTTCTTAATCGACTTCATTACAAATAAGACATTACAGAAGGGGCTAAATTGGTCTGTTTAGTATCCATTTTTAAGATGCTCCATGGTGAAATAAGCCACAAAAATGGGGTTCGTGTGCATCTCATGTGCAGGATGCTATCTTGGTAAAGGTGTTTACGTGCACACACCTAACAACCGTCGACAGCATGCAGAACAGGCAGATGATGATGTGAATCAGTAAGCAATGTCACCACTGCCTTTTTCAAGCTCCAGACAATCATGCACGGCTGAAAAGGATGTTAAATGGAATGAAGGAACCCGACAGGGTTCATGAACTACTTACAGGTTAGTTGCTGAATTATTTTTTCTGGCTGCTGGTGCAATTCAATACATTTTTGGAGCTTTCCTATACTTAGCAAAAGTTCAAATAGTCTACAGGGAGCAGTCTAGCTGGTGCTGAAGCACTTTTATTGTCATATTAAAAAATTGAGCTGGGAGAAGTTGCTTCCAGACATTGGTGTCCTTGTATGGCTTCTTCCGGGAATTGAGCAAGACTAGGAGAATGAAAAGAGGCCATGCAAAGCAGGGCAAGCTGACAGAAGAGGGAGGAAGGGGAGAAGGGCACTCAGCAGGAGGTCATATCCACTGAGGGTCTTCAGGGAGCAACATCAGCGAGAACCAATACTTGAGATCTTTGCTTCACAAAAGAGATTGTGAGTGAAATCCGTCAACTGCTCTTATCAAAGTCACAAATGACAACCTATGTGACTATGACAAAGATAAACTTTCCCTCCTCATCCTACTCGATGTGTCTGCAGCCTTTGACACAGTTGACTACACCATCCTGCTCCAACGCCTTTCTACTGTCGTTCAACTGGGTGAGGCTGATCTCACCTGGTTCACCTAATTGTAGCCAGGGTATCACTTGCAATTGCTTCTCTTCCCACTTCTGCTGATGTCTCCCAAGGATCTATCATCAGCCCCTTCCTATCTCTCATCTAAATGCTGCCCCTCAATGGCATCATCCAAAAGCACAGAGTTCCGCTACTCAGCATTACCCCACCACCCCCTCTCTTGACTCCTCCACTGTTGCTAAATATCAGACTACTTGTCCGATATCCAGAACTGTACGAGCAGAAATTTCCTCCAATTAAATATTGGGAAGTCTGAAGTCACTGTCTTCGATTGCCGCTCCAAACTCCATTCCTTAGCTACCAACTCCATCCTTCTGCCTGATAACTGTCTGAGACTAAACCAGACTGTTCACAACCTTGGTGTCACATTTGAGCCAGAGATGAGCTTCCGACTACATATCTGTGCCATCACAAATACCGTCTATATGCACCTCTGTAACATCACCCGACTTTGTACTTGCCTCAGCTCATCCGCTGCTGAAACCCTCACTCATACCTTTGTTACCTCTAGATTTGACTATTACAGCACACTCCTGGCTGGCCTTCTATCCTCCCTAAACTTGAGGTCATCCAAAACACTCTGCTTCTCATGTCCTTCCTCGCACCAAGTCTCAATCTCCTATCACCTCTGTGCTTGTTGACTTACATTGGCTCCCGGTCAAGCAACGCCTTGATTTTAAAATTCTCATCCTTGTTTTCAAATCCATCCCTATTTCTGCAGTCTCCTCCAGCCTCACAACCCTCTGAGACAGAGACAGAGCGAGAGAAAGAGGAACACGGCGGGAGCGGAGAGAGAGAGAGGAGTATGGAGGGAGCAGCAGGAGCAGAGTAGGGAAAAATTGAAAAGTGACGTCACAAATCAACAGTGAGAGCAGGGAAACAGAGAGCCACCGGGGTGAGTATACAGGTAAGGTTTTAATTTAATTTAATTTAAATCAAACATAGCATCAAACATCACAGGCAAGCAAGTCGGTGATTGATTTGGGAAGAAGTTACCTGTTTGGTATCTGATTAGTGATTAAGGTCGATTCTAATCCTAACGTTTAAAATAGTAAATGAAATAGTGGTAAGCTTAATAAAATATATAAACAAAAGGAAAAGAAAATAAATACTTGAATAAAATAATAAAGTAGTTAATTAAAACACATTAAGGATGGCAGGACAGGTGGTGCGTCATGGCTGCAGCTCCTGGATGCCTGTGTGATCCAGGGCAAACACGTCTGCAGTAAGTGTCTGCGGCACGAACAGCTTCAGCTCAGAGTCATTGAACTGGAGTCCGAGCTGCAGACACTGCGACACATCAGGGAGGGGGAAAGTTACCTGGACATTTTGCATCAGGAGGCGGTCACACCCCTTAGGATAGGGTCTTCTGATTTGGTCAGTGGGCAGGGACAGGAGAGTGTGGCTGCAGCTGTGGCAGGTAAGGGGACCCAGAGGGCAGGAGTGCAGGAGCCTCAGCCTTTGTGATTGTCCAACAGGTCTGAGGTTCTTTCAGTTGGTTTGGATAAGAGTGGGAGCTGCAGCATGGATGAGCAACCTGACCATGGCACCATGGTACATGAAGCCATTCAAGTGGAGGGAGAAAAAAGGAATGTAGTGATAGTAGGGGACATTATAGTTAGGGGGGTTGACACTGTGCTCTGCAGCAAAGAGCGAGAGTCCAGGCGGCTATGCTGCCTGCCTGGTGCCAGGGGTTCGGGACAGCTGCTCAGGGCTGGAGAGGAATGTACAGGGGGAGGATCCAGCCATCGTGGTCCATGTAGGTATCAACGACATAGGCAGGACAAGGAAAGAAGGTCTGCATAGTCAGTATGAGGAACTAGGTGCCAAATTAAGAAGCAGAAACTCAAAGGTAATAATCTCTGGATTATTACCTGAGCCACATGCAAATTGGCATAGAGCAAATAACATTAGAGAAATTAATGTGTGGCTCAAAGACTGGTGTGGTATAAGTGGGTTCCGGTTCATGGGGAACTGGCACCAGTACTGGGGAAAGTGATGGCTTAACCGTTGGGACTGTCTACACCTGAACCGTGCTGGGGCTGGTGTTCTAGCGAGCCACATAACTAGGGAAGTAGAGAGGGTTTTAAACTGAATAGTGGGGGCAAGGGATCAAATTTGGGAAGATATGGTAAATCAAGGAGTAGAGACATGACAAGACAAGAGAGAAAGGTATTCATATGGGAAATGATAAACAGACTGTGACAGGAAGGGACAGAGCGTACAAATCTAAGAGTAAATCCATAGATAAAGCTAGAGGTTACAAAAATAATAAAAGGACAAAAATAAAAGCTCTGCATCTGAATACACAGAGCATTCGCAACAGAACAGATGAACTGAGAGCGCAAATAGAAATAAATAAGTACGATCTGATAGCCATTACAGAGACATGGCTGCAGGACGACATAGATTGGGACCTGAATATTGAAGGACAGGAAGCTAGGAAAAGGTGAAGGGGTAGCTCTGTTAATTAATGATGATATTAGTGCAATAGAGAGGAATGACCTAAGTTCAGGACACCAGGATGTAGAAGCAGTTTGGGTAGAGATGAGAAATGATAAAGGCAAGAAGTCACATGTGGGAGTGGTGTACAGGCCACCTAACATTAACCACACTGTAGGACAGGGTATAAAGGAAGAAATTATGGCAGCTTGTCAGAAAGGTACAGCGATAATTATAAGGGATTTTATCCTACATATAGACTGGAAATCAGATGGGCAGAGGTAGCCTGGATGAGGAGTACATAGAATGTTTTTGGGATATTTTCTTGGAACAATACATTCTGGAGCCAACCAGAGAGCAGTCTATACTAGACCTGGTATTGTGCAATGAGAGTGGATTAATTAGTAACCTCATAGTTAAGGCGCCCCTAGGCAGCAGCGATCATAATATGAATGAACTTTACATTCAGTTTAAGGGAGAGAAGAGTGGGTCCAAGACTAGTATTTTAAACTTAAATAAGGTCAATTATGAGGACATGAAAGCAGAGCTAGCTAAAGTGAACTGGCAAATCAGGTTAAGGGATAGGTCAATAGAGATGTAGTGGCAGACATTTAAGGGGATATTTCAGAATACTCAGAATAGATACATTTCAATGAGAAAGAAAAGTTCCAAGGGTGGGACCTGCCATCTGTGGTTAACTAAAACAGTTAAAGATAGTATCAAACTCAAAGCAAAAGCTTATAATTGCGCAAAGATAGGAGGCAGGTCAGAAGGTTAAACAAAATATAAAGAACAGCAAAGAATGACTAAAAGATTGATAAGGAAGGTAAAATTAGAGTATGAGAGAAAGCTAGCAAGAAATATAAATACAGATAGTAAGAGTTTCTATAGATATTTAAAGAAGTGTTAACAAAGTGAGCGTTGGTCCTATAGAAAGTGAGTCTGGGGAATTAATAATGGATAATAAGGAGATAGCAAATGAATTGAACAGATATTTTGCATCGGTCTTCACTGTTGAGGATACAAGTAACATCCCAGTATTAGCTGTAAGTCAGGAAATGGAAGGGAGGGAGGAGCTCAAGAAAATTACAATCACCAGGGAAGTGGTACTGAACAAATTATTGGAGATGTGGGCTACAAGTCCTGGGGTCCTGATGGACTTCATCCTAGAGTCTTAAAAGAAGTGGCTAGTGAGATAGTGGATGCGTTAGTTTTAATTTTCCAAAATTCTCTAGATTCGGGGAAGGTTCCATTGGAATGGAAAATAGCGAATGTAACTCCTTTATTCAAAAAGGGAGGGAGACAGAAAGCAGGAAACTACAGGCCAGTTAGCTTAACATCTGTCTTAAGGAAAATGTTAGAAGCTATTATTAAAGACATTATAGCAGGGCATTTAGAAAAATTCAAGGTAATCAGGCAAAGTCAACATGGTTTTACGAAGGGGAAATCATGTTTAACCAATTTATTGGAGTTCTTTGAGGGAGTTACATGTGCTGTGGATAAATGGAAACCGGTGGTTGTATTGTACTTAGATTTCCAGAAGGCATTTTATAAGGTGCCACATCAAAAGTTATTGCAGAAAATAAAAGCTCATGGTGTAGGGGGTAACATATTGGCATGGATAGTAGATTGGCTAGCTGACAGGAAACAGAGAGTAAGCATAATGGGTCATTTTCCGGTTGGCAAGATGTAATGAGTGGTGTGCCGCAGGGATCTGTGCTGGGGCCTCAACTTTTTACAATATATATAAATGACTTAGATGAAGGGACTGAAGGTGCGGTTGTTAAATTTGCTGATGACACAGAGATAGGTAGGAAAGTAACTTGTGAAGAGGACAAAAGGGGGCTACAAAAGGATACAGATAGGTTAAGTGGACAAAGACCTGACAAATGGAGTATAATATGGGAAAGTGTGAAATTGTCCACTTTGACAGTAAGAATAAAAAAGAAGTGTATTATCTAAATGGTGAGAAACTGCCGAGCTCTGAGATGCAGAGAGATTTCGGTATTCTAGTGCATGAATCACAAAAGGTTAGTCTGTAAGTACAGCATGTAATTAGGAAAACCAATAGAATATTATTGTTTATCGTGAGGGGAATTGAATACAAAAGTAGGGAGGTTATGCTTCAGCTATACCGGGCATTGGTGAGACCACATCTGGAGTATTGTGTATAGTACTGGTCTCTTTATTTAATGAAGGATGTAAATGTGCTGGAGGCAGTACAGAGAAGGTTTACTGGACTAATAGCTGGAATGGGTGGGCTGTCTTACAAGGAAAGATTGGACAGGCTAGGCTTGTATCCACTAGAAGAGTAAGAGGTGACTTGATTGAAACATATAAGATCCTGAGGGGTCTTAACAGGGTGGATGTGTAAAGGATGTTTCCCCTTATGGGAGAATCTAGAACTAGGGGTCACTGTTTAAAAATAAGGGGTCACCCATTTAAGACAGAGATGAGGAGAAATATTTTCTCTCAGAGGGTCGTGAGTCTTTGGAATTCTCTTCCTCAAAAGGTGGTGGAAGCAGAGTCTTTGAATATTTTTAAGGCAGAGGTATTCTTGATCAGAAAGGTGGAAGGTTATAGGGGTAGGTGGAAATGTGGAGTAATCAGATCAGTCATGAACTTATTGAATGGTGGAGCAGGCTCGAAGGGCTGAGTGGTCTAGTCCTGCTCCTAATTTGTCTGTTCATATGTTCGTAAGATATCTGCGCTCATCTAATTCTGGCCCCTTGAGCATCTCTGATTGTAATCGCTCCACCACTGGTGGCCGTGCCTTCAGCTGCTTAGACCCTATGCTCTGGAATTCTCTCCCAAAAACTCTGCACCTGTCTATCCTCTTTAAGACACTCTGTAAAACCTACCTCTTTGACCAAACTTTTGGTCATTTGCCTAACATCTCAAGTGGCTCGGTGTCTAATTTTGATTTATAACATTCCTGTGAAGCACCTTGGGACGTTTTATTATGTTAAAGGTGTGATATAAATAGATGTTGTTGTTGTTGTTGTTGTTGTTGCTGCAGCCTCAACTGCAACTTCAAAGTAGGCAAGGGCAGCATTGCCTGTGGCTTTCAAGGTGACCAGGGCTCTCAATTTTTATGCAACTGGCTCCTTGCAGGCTGCTACTGGAAATATAAGGAACAACTCGCAGTTTGCACGGAATTGCTGTATAAGGGAGGTCACTGAAATCCTCTGTACAAAGAGAAACACATTCATCTCATTTCCTCTTGCCAGAGACAAGCAAGAGGAGCAAGCACAAGATTTTGCATGAATTGCAGGCTTCCCCATGATTTAGGGTGTCATTGACTGTATGTACATTGCCTTGCATGCTCCTTGTCTGAATGCCACCATTTTCATCAACTGAAAGGGATTCTGCTCCCTCAATGTGCAGCTGGTGTACAACCACAGGCAGTGCATCATGCCCATTATCCTGACAGAAGGCAACATTCCTTCATTCTGTGCCAGTCCTATGTTCCACCTGCATTTGAACCACCACAGCAAGTCAGTGGCTGGGTACTAGGTGACATCGTTTATTCCTTCATGACATGGCAGATGACTCCAGTCCATAACCCATGCACATATGCACAGTAGGAATACAGTGAGAATCTTGCTGCCACAAGACACATTGTAGAACACACCTTCAATGTTCTCAAGCAATGCTTCTGCTGCCTAGACTGTTCTGGAGAAGCCCTGCAATACTCAGCTGAGTGGGTATCAGGATTTATGGTAGAATGTTGCTTGCTGTTCAACTTGGCCATTATGAGGGAACAGCCCTTGCCACCACCTATCAAGTGAGAAGCTGAGAAGCAGGAGCCCAAGGAAGAAGCTGAGGAAGAGGAAGAAATGGAGCAGGAGAAAAAAGAAATGCAAGAGGAAGTAGAGGAAGAGGAAAAGGAATGCAGGCTACAAGGTAGACAGCCTCTTTCTGAATAGACTCTATGTGATCAGATTATTCATGAGTGATACCAATAACCTCAAGCTCACCTCCCCATTCACCAACAGTCCCGCCCTTCTGGCAATCGCATTGTTCACTTTTTGACGGCACAAAAATAAAAAGCACCAGAAAATGCGAATTCAAATCCAACTTTATCAATTTATTCACTAAATTATGCATGCAAAAATAAAGGAATCACCTTTGTGCATTCTTACTGCGTTTGATTATTGTAGTGATCCTACTAGTTTTTTCTCCAGTGGCTGCAGCATGGCTGGTGGAAGGCTGATGACTTTCAACTGAAGAGACTGCAGATGGCCTTAAAGGAAAACTTCAAGCAGCCCTAGGCCATGAGGATCCTGCTACAGACTGCACTATTTAAGCCTTGGCTACAAATGTCTTCCTTAGCTGGCTGGCCAGCAAGGTCAATGGCAGAGTGCGAGGGGTAGGAGCAGGAATGCTGTCATTCTGAGAAATGACAATAAATTTGTGTTCCATGGAGCCACTGCTGATCTCCCAGGACAGTACCTTTACAACACTGCTGATCTGTTTGAGATCAGATTGATGGAATTCTGAGGGAACCTGAAAGCCCCTTTGAACAGTGGTATCCAGAGCCACAATGGCAGCAGTTTGAACTGCAATGCAGCAGTCTGAGATTTCACTGCAGCACTTAGACTTTTGAAAGTGACAACTCTTGTAGTGTAGTGGTGGAAATCATGGAGAATTCCACAACTCTGTCCATTGGTGATGGGCATCAAAGAGAGCTCCACAACCATGTTCTTGGTAATGAGCAACATGGAAAACCTCTCAGCCCAGGCAATTGGCGATATGCATCACGGAGCATTCTCAAGACACCTTCTGCCCTCATTTCCTGCTAAAGAAGGATTGATGCAGACAAAAGACCTTCAGATGGAAATAAAGGTGAGGTCAAAATATAAATAGAACAGGTACTAGAATGCTTCCAATTATAACGGACTTCAGTTAAGTGGGGAGTCTGGAGAACCTGGGGTTGTTTTCATTATAGCAAAGAAGGTTAACAGGAAATTTGAGAGAGGAGTTCAAAATTATCAATGGGGTTTTGATAGAGTAAATAAGGATAAGCTGTTTCCAAAGGCAGAAGAGTCAGTAACCAGAGAACACAGATTTGAGATGATTGGCATAGAGGTGATATAAGGCAACATCTTTTTGAACAGCGAATTGTTGTGATTTGGGGTGCACACTGCCTGAAAGGGCGGGGGGGTGGGGAGGTGGAAGCAGGTCCGATAGTAACTTTCAAAAGGGAATTGGATAAATAACTGGAAAAAAAATTGCAGGACAATGGGGAATGAGCAGGGAAGTGGGATTACTTGGATAGGTCTACCAAAGAACCAGCACAATAAGGCAAATGGTCTCCTACTGTGCTGTATCATTCTATGAGTCTATGATTATATAGCTACATTAAGTATGTGTTCAGCATTACCTTTTCCACCTCAGTTCTTCCCCTATTTTCTCCTCCCGATTCTGCTGACTCATAAGAAAGTAATGCTCCATGGGCACCAGCCACTCTCCAGTACTTGGACCAAGTGGCAATTCTTTGTGTGTGAGTGTTGGACAAGTATTCGAGCATCTGGGGTACACATGTACACATTTCCAGCAACAGCAACAACAACTTGCATTTATATAGCATTTGTAACAATAAAATGTCCCAAGGTGCTTCGTGTACTATAAGGATGTAAAAGGTTAATACTGAAGACAGTGAGATTGACCCCTCCCAGTGTAAGAGTGATGATGTAACAGTCACATGGTATAATCTTGAGAAGAAGAGAGAGCAGCACAGAGGATGCTAGCTTAGAAGGCTTGTGGTGAGTGTTATAGTAAATGTAAATAATACAGAAATAAAAACAGGAAATGCTGGAAATACTCAGCAGGTCTGGCAGCATCTGTGGAGAGAGAAGTAGAGTTAACGTTTCAGGTCAGTGACCCTTCATCAGAACTGACAAATATTAGAAATGTAAAAGATTTTAAACAAGTAAAGCGGGGGTGGGGCAAGTGATAACAAAAGAGAAGGTGTTGATAGGAAAGGTCACAGAGAATAACTGACCAGAAGGTCATGGAACAAAGGCAAATGGTATGTTAATGGTGTGCTGAAAGACAACGCGCTAGTACAGAGAGGGTGTGAATTGACTGTAAAGCATAAAGCACTCCAAGTACAAACATTAAAAAAAAAATTATAATTATAATTTCAGAGTATGACAGGCCCCCCTTTTTATGTTTAGTTATTTTTTCTTTTTCTCTTTTTCTTTTTTTATTTGGTTATTTTATTTTAGTTTTTAAAATTTGTTTCTACTGTGTCTACCCACATTTTTTTCAATATTTGTGCTTGGAGCGCTTTGTGCTTTACAGTCAATTCACACCCTCTCTGTACTAACGCTTTGTCTTTCAGCACACCATTAACATACCATTTGCCTTTGTTCCATGACCTTCTGGTCAGTTATTCTCTGTGACCTTGTCCTATCAACACCTTCTCTTTTGCTATCTCTTGCCCCACCCCCGTTTTACTTGCTTAAAACCTTTTACATTTCTAATATTTGTCAGTTCTGATGAAGGGTCACTGACCTGAAACGTTAACTCTGCTCCTCTCTCCATAGATGCTGCCAGACCTGCTGAGTATTTCCAGCATTTCTTGTTTTTATTTCAGACTTCCAGCATCTGCAGTATTTTGCTTTTAAATAATAGAGTTGTTAGTTGACTTTTCATGGAGTCTAAAACCTTCTCCAGAATGCTCTAGCAACACTACAAATACAACAACAACACATGGTGGCAACAGTAAAACAGTGGTAAAATTGTGCTGAACAACAGAGTAAAGATAAATACTGGCCTTGTACAGTAAGAAAACTAATTCAGAAGAAGCTGCAAGGAGTTCCAGAGCTGTGGTGAGTCAAAGCACAGAAGTACAGGCTGCATGACAGAAGCATGGTGGTCTGCAAGTAGAATCCAGCGATTGGGTGAGTCATGATACCGAAGGTCTTGGATCGGGTTAAAAGCCCTTTGAAAATCTTGAAATAATTCTCTCAAGGCATTGTGCGCCGAAGGTGAAAACAAATGAGGAAGAAAACCTTCACTTGGGCTGAACGCAAGGGTGAAGAGTGGGAAGCCCCCAAAAAGCGCGGAAACTCCGAAAAAGCACAGGAAGCCCCTGAAAACAGTGGGGACACCTCCATTCAAACAAGCAAGCTCTGAAAAAAAAACGCATTTCTTTAAAAAAAGGGGAACACCCTAAAACGTCTATTAAAGACAGAAATATGGCTTCAAAATTTGGAATGCCTGAAAGTTTCCATGATCAAAATAGACCCAATCAGGTACAAAATTGGTCATTATGGAGGAAAAGGTTCCTAAGGTTTATGATAGCTTCTCAGCTCCATACCAAATCAGAAGTGGAACAAGTGAACACCCTTTAAGATTCAGTAGGTGCAATTGTGGACGACGTAATCACCTGACAAGAGATCAACCAGTCTTCTGATAAATTTGGGGTGGCACAGTAGCGCAGTGGTTAGCACCGCAGCCCCACAGCTCCAGCAACCCAGGTTCAGTTCTGGGTACTACCTGTGCAGAGTTTGCAAGTTCTCCCTGGGACCGTGTGGGTTTCTGCCAGGTGCTCTGGTTTCCTCCCACAGCCAAAGACTTGCAGGTTGATAGGTAAATTGGCCCTTGTAAATTGCCCCTAGTGTAGGTAGGTGGTAGGAGAATTGAGGGAAGGTGGGGATGTGGTAGGGAATATGGGATTAATATAGGATTAGTATAACTAGGTGGTTGATAGTCAGCACAGACTTGGTGGGCCAAAGGGCCTATTTTGGTGCTGTATCTCTCTAGGTTCTTCAAGCCTTTGACAAGTATTTCAATCTTAATGGCAATAAAATCTTGGAAAGAGCCAGATTTAATGGGCAGGTGCAGAAGACTGGTGAATCCACAGATTCCTATATTAATGATCTGTATAGATTGGTAGAAGGATATGAACACGTTGAATTAAAGGCAGAACTAATTAAAGACCAGATAGTCATTGGCTTAGCTAATGAATCCTTATCAGACATTTTGTGATCCAAGAAAGACCTTACACTGGAAAAGGCCACTCAGGCTGAAATTTGCAAATAGAATAGGGCCATTCTATAAGTTGAAGACAGCCATGGATGAGAAGCCCAATGCCAGTACAGTTTGTGAGGCCAAAGTCAGAGAAAGACTTCATGGAAACACATTCAGGTGAGAAGGTGCATGACGCAGGGAAACCATGCCAATGTTGTGGAGCCAGGAAGACCCACAGACGGGGGCAGTGTCCAGAAAGTAAAGCCAAGCGTTTTAATTGTAAAAAACTGGACATTATGAGAAAATGTGCCAGAAGAAAATGTTGTCACTTCGGAGTAGAAAGCAGAAGACCTTCACATAAAGAGCAGTGAATCAAGTACATCAACATCCAGATGAGAAAGAACCAGGAGATTTCCTGGGTGAAATTAGTAATCCAGATAAAGGATTCTGGACAGCTGACATCTATGTGAATGGACACCTCACAAATTTTAAACTTGACACAGGTGTTAGCATCACAGTACTGACTGACCAAGAGCCACAAGTGATGAGACATTGGCTACAACTGGCAGATGTACAGTTGCATGGTCCAGATGGGACACAGCTGTGAGTAAAAGGCAAACTCCAAGCAACTCTTCAGCATGAGGGAGACAACTGCTAGGGACCTTATATGTCTTGCATAATCAAGAATTTCCCTTACTGAGTAGGAATGTATGTATAGCACTGCAGTCGATTAAGAAGATAGACAAAGTCAAGCAAACAGAGGTAAACACTTGCTTCAAGCAGAATACCCAAAGCTTTTTGCAGGGCTCGGAGGATTCATGACGGAGTATAGGATCACACTGAAGGAAGAGGCCAGAGCAGTGTGTATTTTCACACCAAGAAGAATACCTCATCATTGTTGATCAAAATCTAAGAACAATTGAAAGAGATGACAAGAATGGGCGTTATCTCTCCAGTAACACAACCAATGGAGTTGTGTTCGGCCATGGTTCCTGTCCCAAAGCAAAATGGAACTCTGTGTATTTGCATGGATTTAACACAGCTCAACAAAGCGGTAGGGCATGAGATTCACCCAATGTCCACAGTTTATGACAGTTTCGCAAAACTCTCTCAGAGCACCATGTTTGTAAAACTCGATGCCAGTCGTGGGTTTTGGCAGATACCCTTAGATGAGACCTCAAGATTATTGACCACATTTATAGCACCCTTTGGGCAGTTTAGTTTCAATAGGTGACCGTTTGGAATAACAACTGCACCAGAGATCTTTCAACCGTCTATGTCCAACATCTTAGAAGAGCTCAAAGGAGTTATTTGTCACATTCCATGAGTATAGGAAATACTTTACCATAAGCGACAACTTATTAGTTTACAATGACAGAATTGTTATTCCTAGTTCAATGAGATTCGATATCTTAGATCGTCTAAACCAAGGCCATTTGGGTATAATCAAGTGCAGAGTGAGAGCACAATCTTCAGTTTGGTGGTCTGGAATATCTAAGGACATGAGACCATGATCCAGAACTGTCAGACATACATGATACAGAGGCTAGAACAGTGCAAACCTCTATTAAATACCCAATTTCCAACTAGACCTTGGGAAAGGCTAGGTATGGATTTATTCATGTTTAATGGGAAGACATATTTAATCATCATCGATTACTTTTCAAGATGGATAGAAGTCCAAAGATTACATTCAACGACCACATAAATAGTTATCAGGATCCATCAAGACATCTCGCGACACATGTGATTCCGGATGAAATATTTTCAGACAATGGACCAAATTAACGTTTTACTTGGTTTGTGGGGGAGATGAGCTTTCAGCATCTCACAAGCTCACCGAGGTATCCACAGTCCAATGGTGAGGCGGAAAGAAGTGTGAGAACTGTCAAGGTTTTACCAAAGAAAAATGAAGCTCTTCCAATCTCACTCCTAATTTATCATTCAACATCATTAACGTGTGGATTATCACCAGCAGAATTACTGATGGGCAGGTAGTTAAGAACACATCTTCTAGTGTTGCCTCAGCAATTGATTCCTGGATTAAAGGCTCAAGACTATGAGAAAGTACAAGATAGGGAAACTCCTATAGAAGGAAACAAACGGGGAATTATAATAGAAGATTTTGAGTGAGAAGCTTGCCCAAATTAAATAATGGTCAGAGAGTATGGATACGTTACCAGGAAAGGGAAGGTACAGTCATCCATAAACACAAAGACTATCAGCGATCGAATATGATACACACAACTGAAGGCAACATACAAAGAAATCGGAGAAATATCATTCCTATTCCCCAAAAGCAGCAGCCAATAATTCATTTGGAAGACCCAGAGGAAGATGAACAAACCCAAACTGAACAGAATGCTACACTCCGTAGTCAAGTTCAACCAAGTCAGCGATCCAGACTTACAAAGAAGAGTACTTATCATTCCCAGACAGAGTAAAACCAGATTGGGGCGAGTTCTCAAACCTCCTATCAGACTAAATCTGTGAAGTCAGAGAATTGGGGGGAGAGTGGGTAGTGGATAAGTCATGAATGTATAGATGTTTGAGAAAATGCTGGATAAAGATTTGGGAGGAGATGTAGTATAAGGATGTAAAGGGTCAATACTGAAGACAGTGAATGTGACCACTCTCACTGTAAGAGTGATGATGTAATAGTCACATGGTATAGGCTTGAGGAGAAGAAGAGACAGCAGCACCAAGGATGCTTGCTTAAGAGGTTTGTGGAGAGTATATATAGCAAATGCAAATAATAAATAGTAGTAAGTTGTCTTTATCTGGAGTCTAAATCTTTCTCCAGAACGCCCTAGTAATGCTACAAATTCAACAACAACACACACCACTTCAGAGGAGTGTTATCAGACAAAAATTGGCACCAAGTCAAAGAAGGTGACATTAGGACAGGTGACCAAACACTTGGTCAAAGAAATAAGCTTTAAACAGTCTTAAAAGAGGGGAAAGACATGGAGAAGTGAAGAGACTTCTGGAGAGAATTCCAGAGCATAGGGCCTAGATGGCTGAAAACATGGCCAGCAATGGTAGGATTAAGGAAGTGGGGGTGTACAGGCCAGAGTTGGAGTCACTAGATGATGATTAGGAACAGGAACACTAGCCCAAGGGCAGTCAGGTATTTCGTATCTCTCAGCTTTCAATCTCAGCACAGATAGGAGATGAAACCTTGACCCTCCTCATCTGAACTCGTTCCACACTAAGCAGTGTGTTCATGAGCTGAATGATGAGGGGATTTCACCTCAACTTTTGTGGGAGTGTATTGTAAATTGAGGAATACATATTTCATGCAGTATAATAAACAACAAACAGAAAGAATGAAGAAACATAATGGTTATTTGCTTTCACAGGTACAAACATTAATTTTGCTTGGCACATGTATTCTCTGTTTTCAATTATTGCTGACAAAATGTGGCCTTTGAGGCACTATAGTGACCCCTTGAATGTCAAAAGACTTCAATTTACAATAAGAAAAAAAGACTGAAGATTGTTAAAAAAAATTAGTAGTTTGAAAGTTACAAAGGTCAGTTAGTACTCAAAGTGTTAGACACAATGTTCTATTAAAATACAGAAAAAGCACCCAGGCATCAAACATCTACTCAAAAAGTCAACATAATTCAGAGAATTTGTCTCCCAGACTTGACTAAATGTTTCAGCAAAGAACATTCAAGCTAACACTGGGAAATTTCAGTCAGCCTATGAAGGAGAGTCACAGTGACTTAATCCTGAATAATAGTTTGATTCTTCCTCATAGCACTAATCATTCCCAGACATTGTGAGTTTATTACCCTATGACCCCAGCATTGATCTCTCACCCTAAAGACTTGTGGGGCTGACAATGAGCAGAAGAGAGAGCAAGAATTTCCTCACACTTGCTAACTTGTCAATGAGCAACCTTTCGAGAAAGGTCATGTGGTGTTGCAGGAAAGTTGCCCACAGGACATTAATCAAAGATGGCAACTCAAAGACTGAGCAAATCATCAAGGCAACTGCAGGTTTTACATTTAAATTGTAATCAGTCCATAAAAGCTATGTAAAAACAACCACCTACACATCTTTTTTAAAAGTCACGAGCTAGACATTTGAAAAGGTTTTCTGCAAAGTTTAAACCGTGATGGTCTTTGCTTTGTCTTTTCTAGGACCTATATAATTAAAACTCTAGCACATTGTCTAGTATGTTGACTCTCATTTGAATTTTATAATAACATTATCCTGATCATTGTCTTTATTTAGTCATTATTTTAGTTTGCTATGGTAATTATTTTCAACAAACAGTCAGTCTTTTTGAGCAAGATATGTTCCCCACCCACTCACTCTCCTTCAGTAAGTAGGGAAAGCTGATTTGCGGAGGAGGCTTCTTCATGACTATTATCAATTCAACTCAGACGTCAGTAAAAAAGAACAGGGGAGGTCCAGCATTTTCCTCGACTCTCACAGGAAAGGGGCACTGTTTCTATAGAAAATTCTAGCAAAAAGAAATGGTGAAATCTGCCTTATCTATGCCTTAGCAATGAGATTTCAGAAGGGAATTGAATATATACTTGGAAAGGAAAAACATTTCAAGGCTGTGGGCAAAGAGCAGGAGAGTGGAACTAATTGGAAAGACATTTCAATGAGCCAGCAGAGGCAAGATGGGCCGAATGGTCTCCTTCTATTCTGCATGATTCTATGATTATTATAGTCCTGTAGCAGTTACTGCTACTGACTAATTTGCATCCATAACAATTTGTTTTTCACAGACTACTACAACTAGAAATTCTCATTGCGAGCTTTGACCACTCTGTATTTGTAGTGGTGGCAGGGCACTATTACCTGGATTGAGTACTTGACCCAGAGATGCCAAATGAACAGCAGGATCTTCACACTTAGGTTTATCTGATGGCGAATACATAGAGTACAAATTTTGAATGGCAGGTTTAATGTGATTCGCGTCATGTGGTTATGAGACTTGGAGACTTCTCTAAGCTTTATACCCATCAAGCATGAGGAGGCTGTGGCATAGTGGTAATGTCACCAGACTAGTAACCCAGAACCTCAGGCTAATGCTCTGGGGATATGTGTTTGAATCCCACCATGGTAGATGATGGAACTGGAATTCAATTAATAAATCTGGAATTAAAAAGCTAGTCTAGTAGTGATCATGAAACCATTGTCGATTGTTGTAAAAACTCATCTGGTTCACTAAAGCCTGTTAGGGAAGGAAATCTGCCATCCTTACCTGGTCTGGTCTACTTGTGACTCCAGACCCACAGAAATGTGGTTGACTCTTAAATGCCAAATGAAATGGCTTAGCAAACCACTCAGTTGTATCAAACCGCTACAAAGCCTAAGAGAAAGAATGAAACCGGATGGACCACCTGGCATCGACCTAGGCATCGAAAACAACTGCAAACCTACCCCTGTCGACCCTCCAAAGCCCTCCTTACTAACATCTGGGGGCTTGTGCCAAAGTTGGGAGAGCTGTCCCACAGACTAGTTAAACAACAGCCTGACATAGTCATACTCACACAATCATACCATGCAGACAATGTCCCAGACACTGCCATCATCATCCCTGGGTGGCACCACCACCAGCAGAACAGACCCAGCAGAGGTGGTGACACAGTGGTATACAGTCAGAAGGGACTTGCCTTGGGAGTCCTCAACATTGACTCCGGACCCCATGAAGTTTCATGGCATCAGGTCAAACATGGGCAAGGAAATCTCCAGCTGATTACCACCTACCGCCGTCCTCAGCTGATGAATCAGTACTCCTCCATGTTGAACACCAATTGGAAGAAGCACTGAGTGTGACAAGGGCACAAAATGTACTCTGGGTGGGGGACTTCAATGTCTATCAACAAGAATGGCTTGGTAGCACCTCTACTTGCCCAGCTGGCCGAGTCCTAAAGGACATAGCTGCTAGACTGGGTCTGCAGCAGATGGTAAGGGAACCAACAAGAGGGAAACACTTACTAGACCTTGTCCTCACCAATCTATGTGTCGCAGATTCATCTGTCTATGACAGCATTGGCAGGAGTAACCACTGCACATTCCTTGTGGAGACGAAGTCCCGTCTCCACACTGAGGGTACCCACCATTGTGTTGTGTGCTACTACCACTGTACTAAATGGAATAGATTTTGAACAGATCTAGCAACTCAAAACTCGGCACCTATGAGGTGCAGCATAATTATATTCAACCACAATCTGTAATCTCATGGCCCAGCATATCCCCGCCTCTACCATTGCCATCAAGCCAGAGGCTCAACCCTCGTTCAATGAAGAGTGCAGGAGGGCATGCCAAGAGCAGCACCAGGCATACCTAAAAATGAGGTGTCAACCTGGTGAAGCTACAACACAGGACTACTTGCATGCCAAACAGTGTAAGCAGCATGCGATAGACAGAGCCAAGTGATCCCACAACCGACGGATCAGATCTGAGCTCTGCAGTCCTGCCACATCCAGTCGTGAATGGTGGTGGACAATTAAACAACTGACAGGAGAAGGAGGCTCCACAAACATCCCCATCCTCTACGATGGGGGAGCGCAGCACATCAGTGCAAAAGACAAGCTGAAGCATTTGCATCCATCTTCGGCCAGAAGTGCTGAGTGGATGATCCATCTCGGCCTCCTCCTGAGATCCCCAGCATCACAGATACCAGTCTTCAGCCAATCCAATTCACTCCAGGTGATATCAAGAAATGGCTGAAGGCACTGGATACTGCAAAGGCTCTGGGCCCTGACAACATGCCGACAATAGTACTGAAGACTTGTGCTCCAGAAATAGCCACACCCCTAACAATGCTGTTCCAGTACAGCTACAATACTGGCATCTACCTGACAATGTGGAAAATTGCCCAGATATGTCCTTTGCACAAAAAGCAGGACAAATCTAACCCAATGAATTACCATCCTATCATAGAGTCATAGAGTTATACAGCACAGAAACAGGCCATTCGGCCCACCTTGTCCACGCCTGCTATCAAACCTATCTATTCTAATCCGATTTTCCAGCACTTGACCCATAGCCTTGTATGCAATGACATTTCAAGTGCTCATCTAAATACTTCTTAAAAGTTGTGAGGGTTCCTGCCTCTACCACCCCTTCAGGCAGTGTTTTCCAGATTCAAACCGTCCTCTGGGTGAAAATGTTTTCCTCAAATCAGCTCTAAACATCCTGCCCCGAACCTTAAACCTATGCCTTCTGGTTACTGACACCTCCGCTAAGAGAAAAGTTTCTTCCTATCTAATCTATCAATTCCCCTCACAATTTTGTATGCCTCAATCAGGTCCCCGCTCAGCCTTCTCTGCTCTAAGGAAAACAACCCTAGCCTATCCAGTCTCTCTTCATAGCTGAAATGCTCCAGCCCAGGCAACATACTGGTGAATTTCCTCTGCACCCTCTCCAGTGCAAACACATCCTTCCTTTAGTGAGGCGACCAGAACTATATACAGCAGTCTAGCTGAGGCCTAACTAGCATTTTATACAGCTCCATCATAACCTTCCTGCTCTTATATTCAATGCTTTGGCTAATAAAGGCAAGTATCCCATATGCCTTCCGAACCACCTTATGTGCTGCTGCCTTCAGTGATCTATAGACAAGGACACCAAGGTCCCTCTGACCCTCTGTACTTCCTAGGGTCCTACCATCCATTGTATATTCCCTGGCCTTGTTAGTCCTCCCAAAATGCATCACCTCGCACTTCTCAAGATTAAATTCCATTTGCCACTGTTCTGCCCATCTTACCAGCCCATCTAAATCGTCCTGTAATCTAAGGCTTTCCTCCTCATTGTTTATGACACCACTACTTTTCGTGTCATCTGCGAACTGACTGATCATACCGCCTATATTCACATCTAAATCATTAATGTACACTACAAACAGCAAGGGTCCCAGCACCGATCCCTGTGGTACACCACTGGTCACAGGTTTCCAATCGCAAAAACAACCCTTGACCATTGCCCTCTGCCTCCTTCCACTAAGCCAATTTTGGATTTAATTTGCCAAATTGCCCTGTCCCAAATTGTCCCATTCGGGACCTTATCAAAAGCCTTACTGAAGTCCATGCAGACTACATCAACTGCTTTACCCTCATCTACACACCTAGTCATCTCCTCAAAAAATGTAATCAAATTTGTTAGACATGATCTCCTCCTGACAAAGCCATACTGACTATCCTTGATTAATCCCTGCCTCTCCAAGTGGAGATTAATCCTTTCCCTCAGAATGTTTTCCAATAGTTTCCCTCGCACTGATGTCAGACTCACTGACCTGTAATTACCTGGTTTATCTCTACTACCCTTCCGAAATAATTGTGCCACATTCACTGTCCTCCAGTCCTCTGGTACCTCTCCTGTGGCCAGAGAGGATTTGAAAATTTGTGTCAGAGCCCCTGTAAGCTTCTCCCTTGCCTCACATAGCAGGCTGGGATACATCTCATCTGGACCTGGGGATTTATACACTTTTAAGCCTGCTAAAATCGCTAATACTTCCTCCCTTTCAATGCCAATATGTTCAAGTATATCACAATCCCCCTCCCTGATCTCTTCACCTACATCGTCCTTCTCCATAATGAACACAGATGAAAAGTAATCATTTAAAACCTCACCTCTGTCCTCCGGCTCCACACACAGATTGCACTTTGGTCCTTAGTGGGCCCTACTCTTTCCCTGGTTATCCTCTTGCCCTTAATATACTTATAAAATGCCTTGGGATTTTCCTTTATCTTGCCCACCAGTGGTTTTTCATGCTTTCGCTTTGCTCTCCATTTACTTTTTTAAGTACTTCCCTACACTTTCTATAGTCCTTTGGTGCCTCTCCTGTTTTCAACCCTCTGAATCTGTCATAAGCCGTGGCATACCGACCTCTACCTTGCAGAAGCTCAACGCCAACTCACAGACACTTCTTCCTACCTCCCTCTGGACCATGACCCCACCACCGAACATCAAGCCACAGTCCAAAGGACTGTCACTGACCTCATCTCCTCTGGAGATCTTGCCTCTACAGCTTCCAACCTCATAGTCCCGCAACCCTGGACAGCCCGCTTCTACCTCCTTCCCAAAATCCACAAACGGGACTGTCCCGGCAGACCCATTGTGTCAGCCTGCTCCTGCCCCACTGAACTTATTTCTTCCTATCTTGACTCTATCTTTTCTCCGCTGGTCCAGTCTCTTCCCACCTACATCCGTGACTCTTCTGACGCCCTACGTCATTTTGACAATTTCCAGTTTGCTGGCCCCAACCGCCTCCTCTTCACTATGGACGTCCAATCGCTGAACACCTCCATCCCCCACCAGGATGGTTTGAGGGCTCTCCGCTTCTTCCTGGAACAGAAGCCCAACCAGTCCCCATCCACCACCACCCTCCTCCGCCTGGCTGAACTTGTTCTCACATTGAACAACTTCTCCTTCAACTCCACTCACTTCCTTCAAGTAAAAGGTGTCGCTATGGGTACGCACATGGGTCCTAGTTATGCCTGTCTTTTTGTGGGATATGTCGAGCATTCTTTGTTCCAGTCCTACACAGGCCCCCTCCCCCAACTCTTTTTCCGGTACATTGATGACTGTATCGGTGCCGTTTCCTGCTCCCGCCCCGAACTGGAAAACTTTATCAATTTCCACCCTTCTCTCACCTTTACATGGTCCATCTCTGACACTTCCCTTCCCTTCCTCGACTTCTCTGTCTCTGTCTCCATCTCTGGGGATAGGTTGTCTACTAATATCCATTATAGGCCACCGACTCCCACAGCTACCTCGACTACACTTCGTCACACCCTACCTCCTGTAAGGACTCCATTGCATTCTCCCAGTTTCTCCGTCTCCGACGCATCTGCTCTGATGATACTACCTTCCATGACGGTGCTTCTGATATGACCTCCTTTTTCCTCAACCGAGGATTCCCCCCCACTGTTGTTGACAGGGCCCTCAACCGTGTCCAGCCCATTTCCCGCACCTCTGCCCTCAATCCTTCCCCTCCCTCCCAGAACCATGACAGGGTTCCCCTAGTCCTCACTTTCCACCCCATCAGCCTCCATATCCAAAGGATCATCCTCCGCCATTTCCACCACCTCCAGCGTGATGCCACTATCAAACGCATCTTCCCCTCCCTTCCCCTATCAGCATTCCGAAGGGATCGTTCCCTCCGTGACACCCTGGTCCACTCCTCCATTACCCCCACCACCTCGTCCCCGTCCCATGGCACCTTCCCCTGTAATCACAGGAGGTGTAATACCTGCCCATTTACCTCCTCTCTCCTCACTATCCCAGGCCCCAAACACTCCTTTCAGGTGAAGCAGCGATTTACTTGTACTTCTTTCAATGTAGTATACTGTATTCGCTGCTCACAATGTGATCTCCTCTACATTGGGAAGACCAAGCGCAGACTGGGTGACCGCTTTGCGGAACATCTCCGCTCAGTCCACAAACAGGACCCTGAGCTTCCGGTTGCTTGCCATTTCAACACTCCCCCCTGCTCTCATGCTCACATCTCTGTCCTGGGATTGCTGCAGTGTTCCAGTGAACATCAACGCAAGCTCGAGGAACAGCATCTCATCTATCGATTAGGCACACTGCAGCCTGCCGGACTGAACATTGAATTCAATAATTTCAGAGCATGACAGCCCCCCCATTTTACTTTCATTTTTAGTTATTTTTTCTTTTTTTTCTTTTTTACATTTTTTACAATCTTTTTTTTTGCAGTTATTTCATTTCATCTTAGTTTGTTCAGTTTGCTTACCCACTGTTTTTTTTCATGTTTGCACTTGCTGCTGTTCAATATTCAGTCCGTTAAAACCTTATCTGTACTAATGCTTTGTCTTTCAACACACCATTAACATATTGTTTGCCTTTACTCCATGACCTTTTGGTCAGCTATGTGGCCTTATCCAATCTACACCTTCTCCTTTGTTACCTCTTGCCCCATCCCCACCTCACTTGCTTATAACCTGTGACATTTCTAATATTTGTCAGTTCCGAAGAAGGGTCACTGACCCGAAACGTTAACTCTGCTTCTCTTTCCACAGATGCTGCCAGACCTGCTGAGTGGTTCCAGCATTTCTTGTTTTTATATCTGTCATAAGCCTCCTTTTTTTCCCTTCTCCAATCCTCCATATCCCTTGACATCCAGGGTTCCCTGGACTTATTGGTCCTACCCTTCACCTTTATGGGAACATGTTGGCCCTGAACACTCACTATTTCCTTTTTGAATGACTCCCACTGGTCTGATGTAGACTTTCCGACAAGTAGTTGCTCCCAGTCCACTTTGGCCAGATCCTGTTTTATCATATTGAAATCGGCCTTTCCCCAATTCAATACCTTTATTTCCAGTCCATCTTTGTCCTTTTCCATAACTACCTTAAATCTTACAGAGTTATGGTCACTATCCCTAAAATGCTCCCCACTGACACTTTTACTACTTGTCTGGCTTCATTCTCTAAGATTAGCTCCAGTACCGCCCCTTCTCTTGTTGGACTTTCTGCGTGTTGGCTCAAAAAGCTGTCCTGGATGCACTTTAAGAATTCCGCCCCCTTTAAGCCTTTTGCACTAAGACTATTCCAGTTAATATTGGGGAAATTGAAATCCCCTACTATTATCACCCTATTATTTTTACACCTCTCTGGGATTTGCTTACATATTTGCTCCTCTATCTCTCCCTGACTGTTTGGAGGCCTGTAATACACTCCCAGCAAAGTGATTGCCCCCTTGTTGTTTTTAAGTTCTACCCACATGGCCTCATTTGAGGAACCTGCTAAGATATCATCCCTCCTTACTGCAGTAATTGATTCCTTGATCAATAGTGCAATGCCAACTCCTCTTTTACACCCCCCCCCTCCCCCCGTCACGCCTGAAGATTCGATATCCTGGAATATTGAGCGGCCAGTCCTGCCCTTTCCTCAACCATGTCTTTGTGATAGCAATAATATCATACTCCCATGTGTTAATCAATGCCCTCAATTAATCTGCCTTACTTGCAAGACTCCTTGCATTAAAATAGATACAATCCAGCCTTGCATTATTCGCTTGTGCCTTAACAGGTCTATATTTGCCCCACCTTCCAGACTGACTTAGTTTCTCTTCTATATTTGGCTGTGCATCACCCCCTACTGTACCTCCACTCTGTATCCCATCCCCCTGCCAAATTAATTTAACCCCCGTACCCCCACCCCCCCGCAACCAACAGCTAACCTCCCTGCAAGGATGTTGGTCCCGTTCTGCTTCAGGTGCAACCTGTCTGACTTGTACAGGTCCCACCTTCGCTAGAAACTGACTCAGTGATCCAGGAAACTAAAGCCCTCCCTCCTGCACCAACTCTTCAGCCACATATTCATCTGCTCTATCCTCCTATTCCTATACTCACTAGCACATGGCACCGGGAGTAATCTCCAGAGATTACAACCTTTGAGGTCCTGCTTTTTAATCTACTACATAGCTCCCTAAATTTGTATTGCAGGACCTCACCCCTCTTTCTACCAATATCGTTGGTACCAATGTGAACCACGACCTCTGATTGTTCAACCTCCCCCTTTAAGAATGTCCTGCAGCCGTTCCATGACATCCTTGACCCTAGCACCAGGGAGGCAACATACCATTCTGGAGTCACGCTTGCAGCCACAGAAATGCCTATCTGCATCCCTTACAATAGAATCCCCTATCTCAATAGTTCTCCCACTCTTTTTACTCCCCTCCTGTGCAGCTGAGCCACCTGTGGTGCCAAAGACTTGGTTCTTGCTGCATTCCCCTGAGAAGCTCTCTTCCCCAACAGTATCCAAAATGGAAAATCTGTTAGAGAGGGAGATGGACTCAGGGGACTCCTGCACTACCTGCTTAGTTCTTCTAATCTGCCCGGCAGTCACCCATTCCCTTTCTGCCTGAGCAGTCTTTACCTGCGGTGTGACCACCTCCCAGTGCGTGCTATCCAGGATGGTCTCAGCCTCGCGGATGCTCCACAGTGTCCCCAGCTGCTGCTCCAGATCTGAAACTCGGAATTCGAGTAGCTGCACTGGAGACACTTCCTGCACACGTGTTCACCCTGGACTCTGGAAGTGTCCTTGATTTCCCACATTTCATAAGAGGAGCACTCCACACTGCTGAGCTGCCCTGCCATGACTTACCCTTAATTTACTCCCTTAAATTACTCAAACATTCGAGATTATTTACACTAGGGACCTTGATTCCCTAAAAAAACACTACTTACTATATAAAAAAACTGTTGACCTTACCTTTCTCTTTTCTTTAGCTACTAACCCAGCTTACCTGTAAATTCACCCCAGCAGCTCTTTGTTTCCTTGCTCGCTCTGTTGATTATGATGTCACTCTGATGTCACTTTTCGATTTTCCCTGGTTCCGTTCTCGCTGTGTTTTTTCTCTCTCTCTCTCCCGAGCTCTTTATGCTCAACTGTGCTATCGCTGTTTCCCGCTCTATTAGTGAACTTTCGCTCTACTTAGTAGATAGATTTAGATGTTAGAGAAAAAATAAAAATCGGTAGGAAAAAGAAAATAAGAAAGTAAGAAAATACCCCCAGATACTCACCTACGAGCTCTCTGTGCCTTGCCGCTCTCTTTCCCCTCTCGTGCTGTCCATAGCACCGACATCTCACCCAGCCAATCGCCTACCTGCTTCCCTGTGATGTCACACCTCGATTTGTCTTTCCAAATGCCGGCTGACTAGTGGCAGCAGCAACAGCAGCTAGGCCCGCTCTGATCTCGCTGTTTCCCGGTGAACTCTTGCTCGCTCTCTCTCTCCCGAGCTCTTTATGCCCTGCTCCGATCTCGCTGTTTCCCAGTGAACTCTCTACTCCAGATCATCAGCAAAGTGATGGAAGGGGTTGTCAACAGTGCTATCAAGCGGCACTTGCTCAGCAATAATCTGCTCACTGATGCAGAGTTTGGGTTCTGCCAGGGCCATTCAGCTCCTGACCTCATTAGAGCCTTGGCCCAAACATGGACAAAGGAGATGAATTCCAGAGGTAAGGTGAGGTGAGAGTGACTGCCCTTGAGATCAAGGCAGCATTTGACCGAGTATGGCATCAAGGAGCCTTAGCAAAACTGGAGTCAATGGGAATCAGGTGAAAACTCTCTGCTGGTTAGAGTCATACCTAGCACAATGGAAGATGGTTGTGGTTGTTGGAGGTCAATCAATCCCAGGTCATCACTGCAGGAGTTCCTCAAGGTAGTGTCCTAGGCCCAACCATCTTCAGCTGCTTCATCAATAACCTTCCCTCTATCATAAGGTCAGAAGTGGTGATGTTCGCTGATCATTGCACAATGTTCAGCATCATTCGTGACTCCTCAGATACTGAAGCAGCCCATGTCCATATGCAGCAAGACCTGGACAACATCCTGGCTTGGGCTGAAGTGGCAAGTAACATTCACGCCACACAAGTGCCAGGCAATGACCACCTCCAACGAGAGAATCTAACCATCTTCCCTTGATATTGAATGGCATTACCATCACCGAATCCCCACCAGAAACTGAACTAGACCAGCCACATAAATACTGTGGCTACAAGAGCAGGTCAGAGGCTGGGAATTCTGCAGCGAGTAACTCACCTCCTGACTCCCCAGGGCCTGTCTACCATCTACAAGGCATAAGTCAGGAGTGTGATGGAATACTCTCCACTTGCCTGGATGGGTGCAGCTCCAACAACACTCAAGAAGCTTGACAACATCCAGGACAAAGCAGCCTGCTTGATTGGCACCCCATTCACCACCTTCAACATTCACTCATCCACCCCGATACAGTGGCAGCAGTGTGTACCATCTACAAGATGCACTGCAGCAACTCAGCAAGGCTCCTTCGACAGCACCTTCCAAACCTGCGACCTCTACCACCTAGAAGGACAAGGGCAGCAGATGCATGGGAACACCACCACCTTCCAGTTCTGCTCCAAGCCACACACCATCCTGACTTGGAACTATATCACCGTTCCTTCACTGTCACTGGGTCAAAATCCTAGAACTCCCTTCCTAACAGCACCATCAGTGTATCTACCCCAAGGACTGCAGCGGTTCAAGAAGGCAACTCACCACCACCACCTTTTCAAGGGCAATTAGGGATGGGCAATAAATGCTGGCCTAGCCAGCAATGCCTACATCCCCTGAATGAATAAAAAAAACTCAGTCTTTACCTGATTATCAGTTCATGGCTCTCTAACTGCCGTTAGATGACAAAACACAGGTAGACTGCTTCATCAATTTCTTGTTTAGCCATTTTGGCATCAGATGTTTGTAGCAATTTGCTTATCCTTGCTTAATCCAAATTTGCAGGCAGCATTTACCAGATCATAGAGATTTCAGACAAGTGATTCTACAGTTTGTCCTGCTTATCAACCACACCGGCAGAAGACTACCTCTTCATTGACATGGGCATGCTTCAGCTGACCTAAGGCAGTGCAGCCATTTGAACCTACTGTGCCCACCCCCAGACCTCAGCACAAAGCAGTCCCACAGTCAACAATCCATCCCCCTCACTGACATCCATTGCTTGTCTTCTACTCTTGCCATACCATTTTCCTCATGGCTAAAGGTCACAATGGTGATGGCTGGACAATGGAGCTTTGAAATAAAGTTTATGGGGTAGAAACATTGACAATAAAAGTGACAATTAACCTCTGGATTTTGGAGCCCATGAGGGCCTCATTGAAGACTGTCTCAGTTGCACCTCTACGGGGACAGACACGATGATGAGGATAGGAGGCAGCATGTGGAATTCTGTCTGAGGTGGGGGACAAGGGGCTGGAGTGAGAGCACTTTCAGCAGAGCCCCCACTTCCTTGTGGCTTTTCTCCATCTTCCCTCTTATGGCCCATCTGCATTTGCCCACTAGCCAAGAGCTGGAGAGCATTTTGCTGCCCATCATTGAGGTGCTGAATAGCCAAGGTGAGGATTTCCTCCATCCTATTTAAACTAGAAGACTGAGTGTGCAGGCCATTGGTGAGGGCCAGAACGTATCTGGTTGCCTGTTGCATCTGATACTCCATGCAGGTAGCCAATGTTTCCATGTAGATGGACATCAGCATAAAGGCCTGAGACATATTGGTGACAGACACCTCTAAACTCTCTTCAATCCAACACTGTGTCTCTGGAAATCTCACACATTTTCTGCTGCTGCTTCAGAATGGTCCTCTTCATCGATGACCTCCGAGGCTCAACATCTACATCCAGCTGAGCAGAGTCTGGGGTATCTCTCACCCTCCGACTGGCAATCTCCACTGTCATCCCTATCTCCAACACCTGTTCCTACTCACATGATGTGTGTTTCATCATGTGACAACCCAATTATCTGTCCTGCAGGCCCCACCAACATATGTGTATCTGAGCAGGTGGAGGGTGAGCATGAGGCATGTGACCTCCTGTGAGGAATCATCCTCCTCCTCCAGCATCTGCTCCTGAGTGACACTTGAAGGACCTATAGGAGATGAAAGGCATGAATTAAAACTGACAAGGTCAAAGTTCAAAGTTAACATTATGCAGCTCATCATATTTCAGTGACTGCTGACCTCAAGTCAACATGAGTGAGGGTTGTGTGCCATGTGGCTGTGTGAGATCTAATTCTGTCATCAGGCATCTGGGAGACCTCAATCTCTCCCATTGCCAATGTCCATGCATTCTGAGATTCTGCTTATATCCAATGCTTTGCCTTCCAAAGCAGTCAGGGTGACTGTGACTGAAGGGCTACTCTCAGTTCTCTCCTCTCCCTAGTGTTCTGCATTCGCTCCTACAAGGAGAGAAAGAAGGGAGTTATGTGTGTGAAAAATGGACTGTGTTGAGAGGATGGAATGACAATGTCTGTGCAAGGTGACTGTGAGCAATGACTGTGAGATGGCAATATGATGAGAGTGTCAGTGACAGTTCTGATGGGGATATCAGAAGTTGCATGGGTGGACCTGCAAGGTGTGTTGGTCTGAGGAGTGCTGCGCAGGAGAAGGCTGGGGATGACAGAGAGAGGGCACTTGAATATGGTATGCCACTAACGTTTCCAGCCCTGATAAGGTCACTGAACCTCTTGCAGCTCTAAATCCATGAGCAAGGAACCACACTCCTGCTGCTCACCACCTCAGCGACTTCCAGCCATGCCTGCTTGGTTTCTGATGCAGGTTTCTTCCCCCTGTCCTCTGGGAACAAAATTTCTCTCCAGCCCCTTACAGCCGTAGCATGATCTCCAGGGAAGACTCAGAGAACCAAGACGCAGTCTTCCTTCTTTGAGACTCCATCAAACCAATTGTTGTCTCCCAGTTGCAGTTACAGAATGTTTTCATTTTGACCCATGCTGGGGATCCTTTAAATACCGAGGATTCAACAGACAGGTCTGAGCTCGATAATGTCTGCCCACTTTTATTGGTTGGGAAACCCGGAAGCGGATTGCTATTGCTGTGGCTCAGCCATGGAAAGATCTGCTCCACAAACTTTTGGGTTCCCGAACCACTGCCTGCCTCTCCCACCACAAGCAGGTCCAAACATTAAACTTCAGCCCTATGGGACTGATAATGTGGTCCCTCATGGTGTTGCTAAGAACAGCACTGTTTCTCTGCTCAGAAAGCCCGTGCAGGTACAAGCTTATCTTGCTCCCCACAATTGGAGGTCAACTCATTCATTAGCAGAATTATATTGCACTTCCAGCACACAGTGCATGAGGTACTGGGATTTCAATCAGCTGAAGCCAGTCAAGAGGTATGGAGGGCCGGGTTCACTTCAGGGACTTAGGGAAAAGACATACAGGGAGAATTTGTTAATTTATTTATTGGAGCTTCCCTTTCAGTGTGGTTAAGAGTGCTGCTCAGGAGCTGGAGCCACATTATGGGTAGACTCCTAATTTTAACTTTCTCATGGCCTTAATGAATCTTGTGCACAGATCCATTTGGGATCTGTGCCCCTTCGCATTGGCCTGGGTGCATCAAGCACATTGCAGGCTTTGACCTTCCATGCCTGATGATATGGAGAGCAGGTGGCCACAATCACACTGTTGGTTTCTATATCACAAAATTAGATCATGGTTTCTTGTTAAACTGACTTAATGCAAAACGCACTGCTTACACTTCTCTGAAACTATCCTCAGTACACATTTTTGTGTCACCTAACTTCTGCGAAAGGGAAGTGACTAGACCTACAATTCACATCAACTTCTCACCACACTCCCCATGCCATTCTTGGTCAGGAGCAGGAGGCCTGAGAGAAGCTTAGTGAAGATTCACCATTCAATTCTTCCTCCTTTTCTGTGACAAACAACCCATCTGCCACTTGTTTGTTTCCTTTTTCATCAAGGCTGAGGTTGGGAATTCAGCAGAATTGGGGGTGGGGGGGGGGGTGTGGTATCTAACCTGTACCCCACCATTCTGTAGCACCAGGGTGTTGGTGATCTTTTGCTGTTTTCTGTTAAAATTATATCAAATTTCCCTGTTGACATTCTTCAGTCACAGTTTAATTATGTTTCTAGTTGTAACTTCACCAACTTCAAACTTCGACCATACACAAAGCAATTACTAAATTTATCCACACCAGCAGAAGGTGCAAGTGAAGACAGGCAGGAAGAAAAACTGGAGACTGAATCATCCCAGGCCATTCTAAGAGAATGGCTAGATGCTAGAATTGCTGGATACGTGGAGTAGCTCATATGCTAAACTTCTCAGCAAGAGAATACTGTGTAAGAGTAAATATTGAAAGAAAAATGAGGAAACAGCAAGGGGCAGTAAACATTGGTAGGAGTTGTTTATAGGCCACCAAACAGTAGTGATAGTGTGGGGCATGGTATTAATCAGGAGATTAGAGAAGAGTGTAGCATGGGTAATACAGTAATCATGCGTGACTTCAATCTGCATATAGACTGGGTAAATTTAATGAGCACTAATGCTGTGGAGCACGAGTTTCTGGAGTATGTTAGGGATGGTTTTCCAGAGCAGTATGTTGAGGAACCGACTAGAGAACAGGCAATTTTAGATCTAGTATTATGTAATGAGAAGGGGCTAATTAATGATCTTGTTGTAAAAGAACCTTTAGGGATGAGTGACCATAATATGATAGAATGTTACATTATGTTGAAAGTGAGGTAGTTCAATATGAAGCCAGGGTGTTAAATTTGAACAAAGGAAATTATGAAGGTACGAGGGGCAAATTGGCTGAGGTGGATTGGGAAAATACATTAAAAGGTATGACAGTACATAGGCGATGGATAGTCTTTAAATAAATATTACATAGTTTACAGCAACTATATATTCCTTCAAGGCACAAAAACCCCAAAAGTAAAGGCAGTCAACCATGGATAACAAAGGAAGTTAAGGATTGTATAAGATTAAAAGACATGTTTAGAGAGAGGATCTGGATCGGCGCAGGCTTGGAGGGCCGAAGGGCCTGTTCCTGTGCTGTAATTATCTTTGTTCTTTGTTCAAAAGAAAAGGCCTATAAAGTTGCTAAAAATAGTAGTAAACCTGAGGATTGGGAGGATTTTAGAATACAGCAAAGGAGAACCAAGAAACTGATAAAGAAAGGGAGAGTCGAATATAAATGTAAGCTAGCAAAAAATATATAAATGGACTGTAAAAGCTTCTACAGGCACGTAAATGTTTGACTAAGACAAATGTGGATCCATTACAGGCAGAGTCAGGAGAATTTATAATGGGGAATAGAGAAATGGCAGAGAAGCTAAATGATTACTTTGTGTCTGTCTTCACTGAGGAAGATACAAGGAATCTCCCAGAATTAGAAATCCAAGGGATTAGGGGGAATGAGGAATTGAAGGAAATTAGTTTTAGTAAGAAGGTTGCATTGGAGAAATTAATGGGGCTGAAGGTTGATAAGTCCCCAGGACCTGATATTCTACATCCAAGAGTGTTGAAAGAGGTAGCTATGGAGATAGTGGATGCATTGGTGATCATTTTCCAAAATTCTATAGATTCTGGAGCTGTTCTTGCAGATTGGAAGGTCACAAATGTCACTCCACTATTTAAGAAGGGAGGGAGAGAGAAAACAGGGACTTACAGACCTGTTAACCTTACATCAGTCGTTGGGAAAATGCTAAAATCTATTCTAAAGAATGTGATAAATGGACACGGATATTAATGATCTGATTGTGCATAGTCAGCATGGATTTATGAATGGGAAATCATGTTTGACAAACCACTTGGAGTTTTTTGAGGATGTCAGTAACAGAATTGATAAAGGGGAGTCAGTGGACGTGGTATACTTGGATTTTCAGAAGGCTTTTGATAAAGTCCCCCACAGGAGATTGGTTAGCAAAATTAAAGCACATGGGATAGGAGGTAATATATTAGCATGGATTAAGGATTGGTTAACAGACAGAAAGCAGAGAGTAGGAATAAACGGGTCATTCTCTCATTGGCAGTCTGAGACTAATGGGGTACTGCAGGGATCAGTGCTTGGGCCCCAGCTGTTCACAATATATATCAATGACTTGGAAGTGGGGACCAAATATAGTATTTCCAAGTTCACAGATGACACAAAACTTGGTGGGAATGTGTGTTGTGAGGAATATGCAAAGCAGCTTCAAGGGGATTTGGACGGACTTAGTGAGTGGGCAAGAATGTGGCAGATGAAATATAATGAGGAAAAATGTGAGGTTATCCATTTTGGTAGGAGGAATACATGTGCAGAGTATTTCTTAAATGGTTAGAGATTAGAAAGTGTAGATGTACAAAGGGACCTGGGTGTCCTTGTCAATAAGTCACTGAAAGCTAACATGCAGGTGCAGCAAGCGATTAGGAAGGCTAATGGTATGTTGGCCTTTATCCTTAGAGGATTTGAGTACAGGAGTAGTGAAGTCTTGCTTCAATTATATAGAACCTTGGTTAGACCGCACCTGGAGTACTGTGTGTAGTTTTGGTCCCCTTACCTTAGGAAGGATATTATTGCCATAGAGGGAGTGCAACGAAGGTTCACCAGACTTGTTCACGGGATGGCGGGACTGTCCTATGAAGAGAGATTGGGGAAACTGGGCCTGTATTCTCTAGCCTTTCAAAGAATGAGAGATGATCTCATTGAAACCTACAAAATAGTTAAAGGGATAGACAGGGTAGATGCAGCTAAGATGTTTGCCCTGGCTTGGGAGTCTAGAACCAGGGGACACAATTTCAAAATAGGGGGGAAGCCACTTAGGACAGAGATGAGGAGAAATTTCTTTACTCAGAGGGTTGTGAATCTTGGGAATTTTCTACCCAGAGGGCTGTGGAAGCTCAGTCATTGAGTATTTTTAAAGCAGAGATTGACAGATTTCTAAATACAAATGACATAAGGGGATATGGGGATAGTGTGGGAAAAATTCATTGAAGTGGATGATCAGCCATGATCGTATTGAATGGCGGGGCAGGCTCGATGGGCTGAATGGCCTACTCCTGCTCCTATGTTCCTATGAGGGGAAAATAGCACAAATATATTAAAAATGAGGTTTGGTAATTGGTTTCTTTAATTATTAGGATGGCAAATATTGCATAAAGAATTATCACAAATCTCATCGCTGAATCATTTAAAAAATGCTTTATATCGATTTAATAGTATCACTAGGCTCACTTGGTAACTCTTGCCCCTGAGCTGTGGATTGGGGCCCCACTACCTCGGCTAAATCTAAACCCCCAAAAATGGGTAGATTGGCGTCAGGTGAGATGCTAAAACTTCAAAAATTTGAGATGTCACCCCAGTCCTCCTCCAACCTGTCACTCCCGGATTTAACAGAGGTGGGACAAGTGGTGGGCAACCAATGCACTCGCAGGAGATGGTTTGGACAATTAAATGTTTAATGAGGCTGGCAGTCTCTGATTTAACCTGATTTGCAGGTTTAACCCAGGTCAGTCGGGGTTTCCAGCCTCGGGAAACTTGGCAGCTGAAGGGAGACAAGGACAGTTGCAGGAAGAAACTAAGTGCTTCCCCTGCACTCCCCCAAAGGTCCTCCCCCACCATCAGATCCCCCATTCCACCCTCATTGGTATGAGAGACCAGGAATTAGCTCCCCTTCCCCCGCTGCCAGGGGTCAAGATTTGGATGTCCCCCCTCATGCTCCCATTAGCAGCAGCATCTAACTTACCTCCTCCTGGGCACTCCTCCGGTGTGTTCCCCACCTGATTAGAAGCCAAATCTGTCAATGAGGTTGACTTTCAGCTGGGAAACCTATCAAAGCAAAACGACACCCACTCAAAACTCCACAGCATGCGGGGAAGCACAAACTTCTCGGTTTCCCAAAAGAAACTCGGTTCCCCCGCCTCCGCAGCCCACTCTTGTCAAGATTCAGCCCCTTATTTTCACCAATAGGGCTAAGATTAATAACGTGGGTAAATGTGATTAGAACTATTTGCCCGTGTGGAGGGTAAACACCAACAGTCTGGCTGGGCAAAATGGTCTGATTCCCTGTTGTAATTTCTATGTATTTCTGTGTATTGTGAGAAGCCTACAGCTTTTACATTCAGTAGGAGACATGGTAAAGTATTCAGTGTATGTTTTGAGAAATTAGAGAATAAGATGAGAAGAAAGAGACTTTTTAATCTCTCATAACAAAACATATTTGGGTTTACTTTTATAAATTAGTGCTCCTTGCACAGAGCTTTGAATTCATAAAATTTACCCTAATGTTATCAGCTAATTTACCCAAACGCCTATCATGATTGCAGCATTTGGAAGACTCCAATAAAACAGAAAATGCTGAAAAAGAGGAGTTTATGCAATATAAACTTTCACAGTGGCTGACAAATTCCTCGGAGTTGATCCCACTCTTTTAGGGTTACTCTTAAATGGGGTTTCCACCTCACTTCCGGCAACGTAATACTGACTGAGCAGGAGCAACACTGAGGAATTTCCTGGCCAGTAACAGGAAACAAAAAGGCAACTGAGTGAGGAATTCTTGGCAGTTTTCAAGTCTGGTGACAGGAACTGGTTGAAATGTTTCACATTTAGTATTTCATGATTGAAGTGGTACAAGATAAATGAAGGCATGCCAGGCTGATCAGTAAATGTGTCATTATGCCCACTGTACAGCAAATCTTGGGATGCCTATCTAGAACTGCTTCACAAACATTTGGGCATCGTAGAACTAGGGGCTGAATTTTTTTCTCTTGTCAGAGGCAGGCTCGGTGGCACAGGGGATGCAGAGAATCTCTGCGGAACCATCCACCATGAAACCCAGTGTTGTACCGCAGCATGCCGATTTTGTCAGAGGCAGGGAAGTACCGTAGCAGTACTGACGCCCTGACACGACGGCATCATCATTTAAATGTTTGAAATGCCGCTGTAAATAAATTTGAATCTAATTCACTGTGATTCAACAAAGGTTTTTCAATTTTGTGGTTGACGTGCGGCACTCACATGCCTTCAGTTTTGCGACTTTGAAAAGATGTCGTTACCAAGGCAGGAATCCTCGGTGCCGCAAAAGGGAAGATCACATAACCAGAGCAGCATAGGGGAAGTGGAGTTTACAGCGGCCATTACGACTATGCTGAGTGCCCAAGGGGTTGGCGTGTGAACAGGGGGAATTCTGCAAGGGCTTGTGTGTGAATAGGGGGAATTTTGCAAGGGGCTTGTCTGTGAATGGGGGGAATTCTGCACGGGGCTTGTGTGTGAATGGGAGGAATTCTGCAAGGGGCTTGTGTGTGAATGGGAGGAATTCTGCAAGGGGCTTGTGCATGAATGGGGGGAATTCTGCAAGGGGCTTGTGTGTGAATGGGGGGATCTGCAAGGGGCTTGTCTGTGAATGGGGGGAATTTTGCAAGGGGCTTGTGTGTGAATGGGAGGAATTCTGCAAGGGGCTTGTGCGTGAATGGGGGGAATTCTGCAAGGGGCTTGTGTGTGAATGGGGGGATCTGCAAGGGGCTTGCGTGAGAATGGGGGGAATTCTGCAAGGGGCTTGTGTGTGAATGGGAGGAATTCTACAAGGGGTTTGTGTGTGAATGGGGGGATCCACAAGGGGCTTGTGTGTGAATGGAGGATCTACAAGGTGCTTGTGTGTGAATGGGGGGATCTACAAGGGGCTTGCGCGTGAATGGGGGGAATTCTGCAAGGGGCTTGTGTGTGAATGGGGGGATCTACAAGGGGCTTGTGTGTGAATGGGAGGAATTCTGCAAGGGGCTTGTGTGTGAATGGAGGGATCTACAAGGGGCTTGTGTGTGAATGGAAGGAATTCTGCAAGGGACTTGTGTGTGAATGGGGGGATCTACAAGGGGCTTGTGTATGAATGGGAGGAATTCTGCAAGGGGCTTGTGTGTGAATGGGGGGATCTACAAGAGGCTTGTGTGTGAATGGGGGGAATTCTGCAAGGGGCTTGTGTGTGAATGGGGGGATCTACAAGGGGCTTGCACGTGAATGGGGGGAATTCTGCCAGGGGCTTGTGTGTGAATGGGAGGAATTCTGCAAGGGGCTTGTGCATGAATGGGCGCAATTCTGCAAGGGGCTTGTGTGTGAATGGGAGGAATCCTGCAAGGGACTTTTGTGTGAATGGGGGGATCTGCAAGGGGCTTGTGTGTGAATGGGGGGATCTGCAAGGGGCTTGCGTGTGAATGGGGGGGATCTGCAAGGGGCTTGCACGTGAATGGGGGGAATTCTGCAAGGGGCTTGTGTGTGAATGGGAGGAATTCTGCAAGGGGCTTGTGCATGAATGGGCGCAATTCTGCAAGGGGCTTGTGTGTGAATGGGAGGAATCCTGCAAGGGGCTTGTGTGTGAATGGGGGTATCTGCAAGGGGCTTGTGTGTGAATGGGGGGATCTGCAAGGGGCTTGCGTGTGAATGGGGGGATCTGCAAGGGGCTTGTGTGTGAATGGGAGGAATTCTGCAAGGGGCTTGCATGTGAACAGCGTGATCTGCAAGGGGCTTGCACGTGAATGGGGGGAATTCTGCAAGGGGCTTGTGTGTGAATGGGAGGAATTCTGCAAGGGGCTTGTGCATGAATGGGGGGAATTCTGCAAGGGGCTTGTGTGTGAATGGGGGGATCTGCAAGGGCCTTGCGTGAGAATGGGGGGAATTCTGCAAGGGACTTGTGTGTGAATGGGAGGAATTCTACAAGGGGTTTGTGTGTGAATGGGGGGATCTACAAGGGGCTTGTGTGTGAATGGGGGATCTACAAGGTGCTTGTGTGTGAATGGGGGGATCTACAAGGGGCTTGCGCGTAAATGGGGTGAATTCTGCAACGGGCTTGTGTGTGAATGGGAGGAATTCTGCAAGGGGCTTGTGTGTGAATGGAGGGATCTACAAGGAGCTTGTGTGTGAATGGAAGGAATTCTGCAAGGGACTTGTGTGTGAATGGGGGGATCTACAAGGGGCTTGTGTATGAATGGGAGGAATTCTGCAAGGGGCTTGTGTGTGAATGGGGGGATCTACAAGGGGCTTGTGTGTGAATGGGGGGAATTCTGCAAGGGGCTTGTGTGTGAATGGGGGGATCTACAAGGGGCTTGCACGTGAATGGGGGGAATTCTGCCAGGGGCTTGTGTGTGAATGGGAGGAATTCTGCAAGGGGCTTGTGCATGAATGGGCGCAATTCTGCAAGGGGCTTGTGTGTGAATGGGGGGATCTACAAGGGGCTTGTCTGTGAATGGGGGGAATTCTGCAAGGGGCTTGTGTGTGAATGGGAGGAATTCTGCAAGGGGCTTGTGTGTGAATGGGAGGAATTCTGCAAGGGGCTTGTGTATGAATGGGGGGAATTCTGCAAGGGGCTTGTCTGTGAATGGGGGAATTCTGCAAGGGGCTTGTGTCTGAATGGGGGGATCTGCAAGTGGCTTGTCTGTGAATGGGGGGAATTCTGCAAGGAGCTTGTGTGTGAATGGGAGGAATTCCGCAAGGGGCTTGTGCATGAATGGGCGCAATTCTGCAAGGGGCTTGTGTGTGAA
The DNA here is from genome assembly GCF_036365525.1 of Heterodontus francisci. NCBI lineage: Eukaryota > Metazoa > Chordata > Chondrichthyes > Heterodontiformes > Heterodontidae > Heterodontus > Heterodontus francisci. The sequence goes on along the minus strand of NC_090371.1, from coordinate 212,372,983 downwards.
TGGCAGGATCTGCAAGGGGCTTGTCTGTGAATGGGGGGAATTCTGCAAGGGGCTTGTGTGTGAATGGGAGGAATTCTGCAAGGGGCTTGTGCATGAATGGGGGGAATTCTGCAATGGGCTTGTGTGTGAATGGGGGGATCTGCAAGGGGCTTGCGTGAGAATGGGGGGAATTCTGCAAGGGGCTTGTGTGTGAATGGGAGGAATTCTACAAGGGGTTTGTGTGTGAATGGGGGGATCCACAAGGGGCTTGTGTGTGAATGGAGGATCTACAAGGTGCTTGTGTGTGAATGGGGGGATCTACAAGGGGCTTGCGCGTGAATGGGGGGAATTCTGCAAGGGGCTTGTGTGTGAATGGGGGGATCTACAAGGGGCTTGTGTGTGAATGGGAGGAATTCTGCAAGGGGCTTGTGTGTGAATGGAGGGATCTACAAGGGGCTTGTGTGTGAATGGAAGGAATTCTGCAAGGGACTTGTGTGTGAATGGGGGGATCTACAAGGGGCTTGTGTATGAATGGGAGGAATTCTGCAAGGGGCTTGTGACTGAATGGGGGGATCTACAAGAGGCTTGTGTGTGAATGGGGGGAATTCTGCAAGGGGCTTGTGTGTGAATGGGGGGATCTACAAGGGGCTTGCACGTGAATGGGGGGAATTCTGCCAGGGGCTTGTGTGTGAATGGGAGGAATTCTGCAAGGGGCTTGTGCATGAATGGGCGCAATTCTGCAAGGGGCTTGTGTGTGAATGGGAGGAATCCTGCAAGGGGCTTTTGTGTGAATGGGGGGATCTGCAAGGGGCTTGTGTGTGAATGGGGGGATCTGCAAGGGGCTTGCGTGTGAACGGGGGGGATCTGCAAGGGGCTTGTGTGCGAATGGGAGGAAATCTGCAAGGGGCTTGCGTGTGATCAGAGGGATCTGCAAGGGGCTTGCACGTGAATGGGGGGAATTCTGCAAGGGGCTTGTGTGTGAATGGGAGGAATTCTGCAAGGGGCTTGTGCATGAATGGGCGCAATTCTGCAAGGGGCTTGTGTGTGAATGGGAGGAATCCTGCAAGGGGCTTGTGTGTGAATGGGGGTATCTGCAAGGGGCTTGTGTGTGAATGGGGGGATCTGCAAGGGGCTTGCGTGTGAATGGGGGGATCTGCAAGGGGCTTGCACGTGAATGGGGGGAATTCTGCAAGGGGCTTGTGTGTGAATGGGAGGAATCCTGCAAGGGGCTTGTGTGTGAATGGGGGGATCTGCAAGGGGCTTGCGTGTGAACAGCGGGATCTGCAAGGGGCTTGTGTGTGAATGGGAGGAATTCTGCAAGGGGCTTGCGTGTGAACAGCGGGATCTGCAAGGGGCTTGTGTGTGAATGGAAGGAATTCTGCAAGGGGCTTGTGTGTGAATAGGGGGATCTACAAGGGGCTTGTGTGTGAATGGGGGAATTCTGCAAGGGGCTTGTGTGTGAATGGGGGAATCTACACGGGGCTTGTGTGTGAATGGGGGGAATTCTGCAAGGGGCTTGTGTGTGAATGGGGGGATCTACAAGGGGCTTGTGTGTGAATGGGGGGAATTCTGCAAGGGGCTTGTGTGTGAATGGGGGGATCTACAAGGGGCTTGTGTGTGAATGGGGGGAATTCTGCAAGGGGCTTGTGTGTGAATGGGGGGATCTACAAGGGGCTTTCACGTGAATGGGGGGAATTCTGCAAGGGGCTTGTGTGTGAATGGGAGGAATTCTGCAAGGGGCTTGTGCATGAATGGCCGCAATTCTGCAAGGGGCTTGTGTGTGAATGGGAGGAATGTTGCAAGGGGCTTGTGTGTGAATGGGGGGATCTGCAAGGGGCTTGCGTGTGAACAGCGGGATCTGCAAGGGGCTTGCACGTGAATGGGGGGAATTCTGCAAGGGGCTTGTGTGTGAATGGGAGGAATTCTGCAAGGGGCTTGTGCATGAATGGGCGCAATTCTGCAAGGGGCTTGTGTGTAAATGGGGGGATCTGCAAGGGGCTTGCGTGTGAACGGGGGGATCTGCAAGGGGCTTGTGTGTGAATGGGAGGAATTCTGCAAGGGGCTTGCGTGTGAACGGCGGGATCTGCAAGGGGCTTGCATGTGAAGGGGGGGAATTCTGCAAGGGGCTTGTGTGTGAACGGGGGGATCTACAAGGGGCTTGCACGTGAATGGGGGGAATTCTGCAAGGGGCTTGTGTGTGAATGGGAGGAATCCTGCAAGGGGCTTGTGTGTGAATGGGGGGGATCTGCAAGGGGCTTGTGTGTGAATGGGGGGATCTGCAAGGGTCTTACGTGTGAACGGGGGGATCTGCAAGGGGCTTGTGTGTGAATGGGAGGAATTCTGCAAGGGGCTTGCGAGTGAACAGCGGGATCTGCAAGGGGCTTGCACGTGAATGGGGGGAATTCTGCAAGGGGCTTTTGTGTGAATGGGAGGAATTCTGCAAGGGGCTTGTGCATGAATGGGCGCAATTCTGCAAGGGGCTTGTGTGTGAATGGGAGGAATCCTGCAAGGGGCTTGTGTGTGAATGGGGGGATCTGCAAGGGGCTTGTGTGTAAATGGGGGGATCTGCAAGGGGCTTGCGTGTGAACGGGGGGATCTGCAAGGGGCTTGTGTGTGAATGGGAGGAATTCTGCAAGGGGCTTGCGTGTGAACGGCGGGATCTGCAAGGGGCTTGCATGTGAAGGGGGGGAATTCTGCAAGGGGCTTGTGTGTGAATGGGGGGATCTGCAAGGGGCTTGTGTGTGAATGGGGGGAATTCTGCAAGGGGCTTGTGTGTGAATGGGAGGAATCCTGCAAGGGGCTTGTGTGTGAATGGGGGGGATCTGCAAGGGGCTTGTGTGTGAATGGGGGGATCTGCAAGGGTCTTACGTGTGAACGGGGGGATCTGCAAGGGGCTTGTGTGTGAATGGGGGGACCTGCAAGGGGCTTGCGTGTGAACGGGGGGATCTGCAAGGGGCTTGTGTGTGAATGGGAGGAATTCTGCAAGGGGCTTGCGTGTGAACAGCGGGATCTGCAAGGGGCTTGCACGTGAATGGGGGGAATTCTGCAAGGGGCTTGTGTGTGAACGGCGGGATCTGCAAGGGGCTTGCATGTGAAGGGGGGGAATTCTGCAAGGGGCTTGTGTGTGAACGGGGGGATCTACAAGGGGCTTGCACGTGAATGGGGGGAATTCTGCAAGGGGCTTGTGTGTGAATGGGAGGAATCCTGCAAGGGGCTTGTGTGTGAATGGGGGGGATCTGCAAGGGGCTTGTGTGTGAATGGGGGGATCTGCAGGGGTCTTACGTGTGAACGGGGGGATCTGCTAGGGGCTTGTGTGTGAATGGGAGGAATTCTGCAAGGGGCTTGCGTGTGAATGGGAGGAATTCTGCAAGGGGCTTGTGCATGAATGGGCGCAATTCTGCAAGGGGCTTGTGTGTGAATGGGAGGAATCCTGCAAGGGGCTTTTGTGTGAATGGGAGGAATCCTGCAAGGGGCTTTTGTGTGAATGGGGGGATCTGCAAGGGGCTTGTGTGTGAATGGGGGGATCTGCAAGGGGCTTGCGTGTGAACGGGGGGGATCTGCAAGGGGCTTGCACGTGAATGGGGGGAATTCTGCAAGGGGCTTGTGTGTGAATGGGAGGAATTCTGCAAGGGGCTTGTGCATGAATGGGCGCAATTCTGCAAGGGGCTTGTGTGTGAATGGGAGGAATCCTGCAAGGGGCTTGTGTGTGAATGGGGGTATCTGCAAGGGGCTTGTGTGTGAATGGGGGGATCTGCAAGGGGCTTGCGTGTGAATGGGGGGATCTGCAAGGGGCTTGTGTGTGAATGGGAGGAATTCTGCAAGGGGCTTGCATGTGAACAGCGTGATCTGCAAGGGGCTTGCACGTGAATGGGGGGAATTCTGCAAGGGGCTTGTGTGTGAATGGGAGGAATTCTGCAAGGGGCTTGTGCATGAATGGGGGGAATTCTGCAAGGGGCTTGTGTGTGAATGGGGGGATCTGCAAGTGGCTTGCGTGAGAATGGGGGGAATTCTGCAAGGGACTTGTGTGTGAATGGGAGGAATTCTACAAGGGGTTTGTGTGTGAATGGGGGGATCTACAAGGGGCTTGTGTGTGAATGGGGGATCTACAAGGTGCTTGTGTGTGAATGGGGGGATCTACAAGGGGCTTGCGCGTAAATGGGGTGAATTCTGCAACGGGCTTGTGTGTGAATGGGAGGAATTCTGCAAGGGGCTTGTGTGTGAATGGAGGGATCTACAAGGAGCTTGTGTGTGAATGGAAGGAATTCTGCAAGGGACTTGTGTGTGAATGGGGGGATCTACAAGGGGCTTGTGTATGAATGGGAGGAATTCTGCAAGGGGCTTGTGTGTGAATGGGGGGATCTACAAGGGGCTTGTGTGTGAATGGGGGGAATTCTGCAAGGGGCTTGTGTGTGAATGGGGGGATCTACAAGGGGCTTGCACGTGAATGGGGGGAATTCTGCCAGGGGCTTGTGTGTGAATGGGAGGAATTCTGCAAGGGGCTTGTGCATGAATGGGCGCAATTCTGCAAGGGGCTTGTGTGTGAATGGGGGGATCTACAAGGGGCTTGTCTGTGAATGGGGGGAATTCTGCAAGGGGCTTGTGTGTGAATGGGAGGAATTCTGCAAGGGGCTTGTGTGTGAATGGGAGGAATTCTGCAAGGGACTTGTGTATGAATGGGGGGAATTCTGCAAGGGGCTTGTCTGTGAATGGGGGATTTCTGCAAGGGGCTTGTGTCTGAATGGGGGGATCTGCAAGGGGCTTGTCTGTGAATGGGGGGAATTCTGCAAGGAGCTTGTGTGTGAATGGGAGGAATTCCGCAAGGGGCTTGTGCATGAATGGGCGCAATTCTGCAAGGGGCTTGTGTGTGAATGGCAGGATCTGCAAGGGGCTTGTCTGTGAATGGGGGGAATTCTGCAAGGGGCTTGTGTGTGAATGGGAGGAATTCTGCAAGGGGCTTGTGCATGAATGGGGGGAATTCTGCAATGGGCTTGTGTGTGAATGGGGGGATCTGCAAGGGGCTTGCGTGAGAATGGGGGGAATTCTGCAAGGGGCTTGTGTGTGAATGGGAGGAATTCTACAAGGGGTTTGTGTGTGAATGGGGGGATCCACAAGGGGCTTGTGTGTGAATGGAGGATCTACAAGGTGCTTGTGTGTGAATGGGGGGATCTACAAGGGGCTTGCGCGTGAATGGGGGGAATTCTGCAAGGGGCTTGTGTGTGAATGGGGGGATCTACAAGGGGCTTGTGTGTGAATGGGAGGAATTCTGCAAGGGGCTTGTGTGTGAATGGAGGGATCTACAAGGGGCTTGTGTGTGAATGGAAGGAATTCTGCAAGGGACTTGTGTGTGAATGGGGGGATCTACAAGGGGCTTGTGTATGAATGGGAGGAATTCTGCAAGGGGCTTGTGACTGAATGGGGGGATCTACAAGAGGCTTGTGTGTGAATGGGGGGAATTCTGCAAGGGGCTTGTGTGTGAATGGGGGGATCTACAAGGGGCTTGCACGTGAATGGGGGGAATTCTGCCAGGGGCTTGTGTGTGAATGGGAGGAATTCTGCAAGGGGCTTGTGCATGAATGGGCGCAATTCTGCAAGGGGCTTGTGTGTGAATGGGAGGAATCCTGCAAGGGGCTTTTGTGTGAATGGGGGGATCTGCAAGGGGCTTGTGTGTGAATGGGGGGATCTGCAAGGGGCTTGCGTGTGAACGGGGGGGATCTGCAAGGGGCTTGTGTGCGAATGGGAGGAAATCTGCAAGGGGCTTGCGTGTGATCAGAGGGATCTGCAAGGGGCTTGCACGTGAATGGGGGGAATTCTGCAAGGGGCTTGTGTGTGAATGGGAGGAATTCTGCAAGGGGCTTGTGCATGAATGGGCGCAATTCTGCAAGGGGCTTGTGTGTGAATGGGAGGAATCCTGCAAGGGGCTTGTGTGTGAATGGGGGTATCTGCAAGGGGCTTGTGTGTGAATGGGGGGATCTGCAAGGGGCTTGCGTGTGAATGGGGGGATCTGCAAGGGGCTTGCACGTGAATGGGGGGAATTCTGCAAGGGGCTTGTGTGTGAATGGGAGGAATCCTGCAAGGGGCTTGTGTGTGAATGGGGGGATCTGCAAGGGGCTTGCGTGTGAACAGCGGGATCTGCAAGGGGCTTGTGTGTGAATGGGAGGAATTCTGCAAGGGGCTTGCGTGTGAACAGCGGGATCTGCAAGGGGCTTGTGTGTGAATGGAAGGAATTCTGCAAGGGGCTTGTGTGTGAATAGGGGGATCTACAAGGGGCTTGTGTGTGAATGGGGGAATTCTGCAAGGGGCTTGTGTGTGAATGGGGGAATCTACACGGGGCTTGTGTGTGAATGGGGGGAATTCTGCAAGGGGCTTGTGTGTGAATGGGGGGATCTACAAGGGGCTTGTGTGTGAATGGGGGGAATTCTGCAAGGGGCTTGTGTGTGAATGGGGGGATCTACAAGGGGCTTGTGTGTGAATGGGGGGAATTCTGCAAGGGGCTTGTGTGTGAATGGGGGGATCTACAAGGGGCTTTCACGTGAATGGGGGGAATTCTGCAAGGGGCTTGTGTGTGAATGGGAGGAATTCTGCAAGGGGCTTGTGCATGAATGGCCGCAATTCTGCAAGGGGCTTGTGTGTGAATGGGAGGAATGTTGCAAGGGGCTTGTGTGTGAATGGGGGGATCTGCAAGGGGCTTGCGTGTGAACAGCGGGATCTGCAAGGGGCTTGCACGTGAATGGGGGGAATTCTGCAAGGGGCTTGTGTGTGAATGGGAGGAATTCTGCAAGGGGCTTGTGCATGAATGGGCGCAATTCTGCAAGGGGCTTGTGTGTGAATGGGAGGAATCCTGCAAGGGGCTTGTGTGTGAATGGGGGGATCTGCAAGGGGCTTGTGTGTAAATGGGGGGATCTGCAAGGGGCTTGCGTGTGAACGGGGGGATCTGCAAGGGGCTTGTGTGTGAATGGGAGGAATTCTGCAAGGGGCTTGCGTGTGAACGGCGGGATCTGCAAGGGGCTTGCATGTGAAGGGGGGGAATTCTGCAAGGGGCTTGTGTGTGAACGGGGGGATCTACAAGGGGCTTGCACGTGAATGGGGGGAATTCTGCAAGGGGCTTGTGTGTGAATGGGAGGAATCCTGCAAGGGGCTTGTGTGTGAATGGGGGGGATCTGCAAGGGGCTTGTGTGTGAATGGGGGGATCTGCAAGGGTCTTACGTGTGAACGGGGGGATCTGCAAGGGGCTTGTGTGTGAATGGGAGGAATTCTGCAAGGGGCTTGCGAGTGAACAGCGGGATCTGCAAGGGGCTTGCACGTGAATGGGGGGAATTCTGCAAGGGGCTTTTGTGTGAATGGGAGGAATTCTGCAAGGGGCTTGTGCATGAATGGGCGCAATTCTGCAAGGGGCTTGTATGTGAATGGGAGGAATCCTGCAAGGGGCTTGTGTGTGAATGGGGGGATCTGCAAGGGGCTTGTGTGTAAATGGGGGGATCTGCAAGGGGCTTGCGTGTGAACGGGGGGATCTGCAAGGGGCTTGTGTGTGAATGGGAGGAATTCTGCAAGGGGCTTGCGTGTGAACGGCGGGATCTGCAAGGGGCTTGCATGTGAAGGGGGGGAATTCTGCAAGGGGCTTGTGTGTGAACGGGGGGATCTACAAGGGGCTTGCACGTGAATGGGGGGAATTCTGCAAGGGGCTTGTGTGTGAATGGGAGGAATCCTGCAAGGGGCTTGTGTGTGAATGGGGGGGATCTGCAAGGGGCTTGTGTGTGAATGGGGGGATCTGCAAGGGTCTTACGTGTGAACGGGGGGATCTGCAAGGGGCTTGTGTGTGAATGGGGGGATCTACAAGGGGCTTTCACGTGAATGGGGGGAATTCTGCAAGGGGCTTGTGCATGAATGGCCGCAATTCTGCAAGGGGCTTGTGTGTGAATGGGAGGAATGTTGCAAGGGGCTTGTGTGTGAATGGGGGGATCTGCAAGGGGCTTGCGTGTGAACAGCGGGATCTGCAAGGGGCTTGCACGTGAATGGGGGGAATTCTGCAAGGGGCTTGTGTGTGAATGGGAGGAATTCTGCAAGGGGCTTGTGCATGATTGGGCGCAATTCTGCAAGGGGCTTGTGTGTGAATGGGAGGAATCCTGCAAGGGGCTTGTGTGTGAATGGGGGGATCTGCAAGGGGCTTGTGTGTAAATGGGGGGATCTGCAAGGGGCTTGCGTGTGAACGGGGGGATCTGCAAGGGGCTTGTGTGTGAATGGGAGGAATTCTGCAAGGGGCTTGCGTGTGAACGGCGGGATCTGCAAGGGGCTTGCATGTGAAGGGGGGGAATTCTGCAAGGGGCTTGTGTGTGAACGGGGGGATCTACAAGGGGCTTGCACGTGAATGGGGGGAATTCTGCAAGGGGCTTGTGTGTGAATGGGAGGAATCCTGCAAGGGGCTTGTGTGTGAATGGGGGGGATCTGCAAGGGGCTTGTGTGTGAATGGGGGGATCTGCAAGGGTCTTACGTGTGAACGGGGGGATCTGCAAGGGGCTTGTGTGTGAATGGGAGGAATTCTGCAAGGGGCTTGCGTGTGAACAGCGGGATCTGCAAGGGGCTTGCACGTGAATGGGGGGAATTCTGCAAGGGGCTTGTGTGTGAATGGGGGGATCTGCAAGGGGCTTGCGTGTGAACGGGGGGATCTGCAAGGGGCTTGTGTGTGAATGGGAGGAATTCTGCAAGGGGCTTGCGTGTGAACAGCGGGATCTGCAAGGGGCTTGCACGTGAATGGGGGGAATTCTGCAAGGGGCTTGTGTGTGAATGGGAGGAATTCTGCAAGGGGCTTGTGCATGAATGGGCGCAATTCTGCAAGGGGCTTGTGTGTGAATGGGAGGAATCCTGCAAGGGGCTTGTGTGTGAATGGGGGGATCTGCAAGGGGCTTGTGTGTGAATGGGGGGATCTGCAAGGGTCTTACGTGTGAACGGGGGGATCTGCAAGGGGCTTGTGTGTGAATGGGAGGAATTCTGCAAGGGGCTTGCGTGTGAACAGCGGGATCTGCAAGGGGCTTGCACGTGAATGGGGGGAATTCTGCAAGGGGCTTGTGTGTGAACGGGGGGAATTCTGCAAGGGGCTTGTGTGTGAATGGGGAGATCTCTATAAGGGGCTTGTGTGTGAATGGGGAGATCTCTATAAGGGGCTTGCATGCTCAGAGAGAATGAGTGCAGGGCTGACAGGCGTTTAAAGATGATGCCAGCACCTGCTCCAACATCAGGTGCCGCTGTGAATGACGTCTCCATTGCCACCCTGACCACATGATTGGGGGGGGTGGGATGGTCACCACCATTCTGCAAAATGGCCGCCCGCCACATTATCATGGCAGCATGGCCACTGATGTCACAAGCGGAACTGCCACCATTTTGCGCACCCGCCGGCAGGAGTGGAGGCTGTATCATAAGCTACAACTGCGACAACAACATCTCAAGACATGCTTTTTCTGCTAGCAAACATCAGTGGAAGTGTAGCAGGCTGCACAAGAACAGTCAAAGGGTAATTTCCAATATCGGCAAAACTGCTGTCACTACTCTTTCCAAAAGCTCTCCAAGTCTTTCCAATCTGGAAATGACAGTCTCTTGAACATTAGTATTCAACGTCCCAGTGACAGGACTCACAGCGGCTGCAAGAGATCAATGTTCGGTGGTTGACCCCTCACTGTTGTAGGGCTCCCCTTCCGATGTCTATGAAAAGGTCACTTTCTCCATGCAATACTGTATTTGAGAAAATCCCTCCCACAGCACTGAGAATCTCATAAGAACATCAAGAACATAAATAAGAGCAGGAAGAGGCCACTCGAGCCTGCCCCTCCATTCAGTAAGATCATGGCTGATCTTCTACATCAGCTCCACTTTCCCACACTATCCTTGCCCTATCAGCACCAAAGTCTTGGACAAGTGTTATGTGCTGCTCCCAAGAGACATTTTCCTGAATTTTCCGTCCCTTGCAGGAGTGGGCTGGAGGCGGGGGATGGGTGGGGGGGGGGTCGCAAAATTGAGTGTTGCCTTCCCGCTGCCACTGCAATTTTACAAACGGCAGCGAAGTTGACAAATGGCCTGTCCGCCCTAGGCCAATTAAGGCCGTTAAGTGACCAATTAATTGCCACTTAAGGGCCTCCTCCCACCACTGCTGGAATTTTACCAGCAGCAGGCGGGTGGTTCAGTAGCTCAGAGGGCCACCCAGTAAAACCTGGCAGCCTCCTTGCGAGCTGTGGGGGACCCTTCTAATCAGACATCCTGTGCCTGATGGAGCATCTCCCCCATGACACAAGTCAACCCACTGGAGCACCTCCCCTCCCCCTCTCGAGCAACCCCCCCCCCCCCCATCACCTCACCGGGTCCCAGCTGATTGTTCCCAGTGAGGCCCCACACACTTACCTGCATTCTGTGGCCTAGTCCATGTTGCTGGTCCTGGCTGGATGCAGTCCCAGCCGTGGCCACCGCTCCCAGTGGCGCTGCTGGGACTGAAGAGCTGCTGGCCCCGCTTATTGGCCGGCAGCTCTTGGAGGCAGGACTGCCTGCCTCAGAGGGGCGGAAGTCCCCCCAAGACCAATTAAGGCCCAGGGCGTGGCTTTCAGGCCCGGCAAAGACTGGTTTGCCACCGATATTTGCTGCTGGTGGGTGGGACCTCCGGCCCAATGTAAAATTACAGCCATTACGTTTGAACCTCATTGAGTAGATGCAATTAAGGGAGGCTAGATAAGCTGATAAAATGAGGGAGAAGGGAATAGAGCGTAATGCTGATAGATTACATGAGGAAGCATGGGAGGAGGCTCACATGCAGCAGAAACGCCAGCATGGAATGGTTGGGTTGACTGACCTGTTACTGCACTATATATTCTTTGTAATTCTATGTAATTCTCATGCACTGCGCTCTTACTTCTACTTGCAGCCTGCACCAATCTGTCATTTTTTTTCTCCATCTCTCTCCAATTGTTCCCCCTTTGGGAACATTGTACGAGCTCCCCTACAGTCGACCCCAACTGACTTTCCTCCAAAAGCTCCACCCAAGACATTATTTGTCACACAAGCACAAAGATGGAAAATCTACCCCTTTAAGAGCTGCTGTGGTGCGGATTCCACCCCAGATGCAGCAGGACTTCCTAAGCACATGAGAAACATATAGGGAACATATTTAAATTATTTAAATGACCTGACCCCACAAAATCCAGTGGTATACAGCAGAAAAACAACCAGTACTACTGTCCCCAGGAGCACTGACAACATGGGCCATATTTAGCCCCACCTGGGGAATTGGCCCTCTGCACTCCTCTTCAGCTTTTCCCAGTCAGTATCTGGCTAGCTGAAATTTCTCATGATTAACATTCTGGCCTTTTTGCCGGCCTTCAAATTCTGCAGAAACATTTCCCCTGCCCACCCTCTCCAACCCAGAAGGTTGAGAACAACAACCAATAACTTTCTTCTTTTATTTACTATTCCTAACCTCAATTCACACTGTCTCAACTGTATCAGCCATGGCAGTTATAATGTTTTTTTGACCGATGGATACAATATCTTGGCCTTTATATTAACCCCTGCAGGATAGGCCTGAGAGAGTCTGGGTTGTAGGAGAAGGCTAGTTGAATTGTCAAATTCACAAAACATGACCCTAACCTGCCACGCAATCGCATCAGGGCACCTGTGGAGAGTCAGGTCCATCATTATAATATTTAAAAGGCTCCTAGCATGTGTTTGTGGCAGAAATATGAAATTAATGCCTCCTGCACGGGTTTCCCTGGATTCAGGAAACTCACCAGTGAAACACAGATGAGATCGAGTGGCACTTTATTGAGATAGTTAAAGGTCAGGAGGCCAGATCTAAATAAATGCTCAGTGCTCACAGCTGCTTCTTCATTTCCCTCTGGGAAACAGTCTGGTGAGTTTACTTGTTGTGAGAGACTTATCTGTATAGTTGGAGGTGTTCACACAGAGGCTATCATGATGGTTAGCACCATGGCTGCTTCTGATTGGATTTCAGATAAGAAAGACAATTAGCATCATCATCAGTAAGGACATATTGTGCAGAGAGCTGCAGGTGGCCAGCAGAGAAGGGAACAACAGAGGGGTCGAGGTCACAGGATACACTATCCACGTCACAGGGTCTACAGACAGAAGCTCAGCTTCCTCAACCTCTCGGAAGAGCAGTGCTTCTGAAGGTTGAGATTGTCACATCAGGTGTCATAGACATCTGCAGCCTCCTAGAAGAAGACCTGCTACAATCTGGTCCTGGTGGCCACACCAGTAGCTGTAGAAGTCACCATTGTCCTGAATTTCTTTGCCTCTGGTTCTGTTTAGGGTGCTACCAGAGATACAATGAGGGTCCTGCACAAGGCAGATGATGGATGGATTGTTTACCAGGGCTGGGAAGCGAGTAAACTTCCTCTGTGATGATAATAACCAGCATGAACTGGCACTCGGATTTATATCTCCGACTGGTTTTCCATCGGTACACGATGCCATCAACTGCACACATGTGACAATCCAAGCAGCCACTGATCAACCAGGAGCATTTGTCAATCATAAGGGATTTCATTCTATTAGTGCTCAGCAAGAAGAACAAGACTTTCAGTATTCCTCATCTGATGAGGATTCCAGTGGGGAGGAGGAGGAGGAATAGGAAGATGAAACACTCAGCGCCAGAACAGCCAATCACATTGCCGCTTGGGCTGCCAGAGATGCCCTGATAGCTTGAAGGTTCAGTTAGTCACTCATCCTGGACCAAAGAAATAATCCCATCCCCTGCCCCCACCCCCTCTTCATTGCACAAGCAGTCCTGAAACCAATCATCCACCCATTACACACTATTGGTCTCAGTCAATTCATGTCTTCACAGCAGAACCAACCAATAGAAAATCCAACTTGACACTCACCATGCAAGAATAGGAAGCATGGGAAAGTGGTGCAAAGTAATAAATTGTAGGTTATTTAATGAAAATAGCAACAAAATCATTTTTATGAACATCCAAGTTCATATCTTTGGTGGACTCCAAAGATTGCTACTTCTATCCCTACAACTCCCTCATGGTGCAATCTCTGTGGTTTCCGCAGAGGTACTGGCAGATTACTTTAATCCCTGCAGTGATTGCTGAGATGCTCACAGCCAATGACCACTGCATGTAGGAGTTTGTGAGGGCTACGCCACTGACTGTTCCACCTGCACCTGTGCAATGGCAGACCAGGCCAATGGGAGAGGAGGCATCATGCCGGCTCTGATTGTGTGGTGGGTGGTGGCAGGGGTGGGTGTGGCAATGGGCGATGCTTTGAAAAGAGTTTCCATTTTCATCTCCCTTATCGTCAGCATCCCTCTAATCGGCCAATGGCAGATCAATACTGCCTCTCTGTGGAAGTTGTTATGAAAGTCTTTTGATTTTTTTTGTTTATATGTTTTTGAGGACTTATATTTAAATTGTGCAAATGGATTCATTGGAAGGACACTGAGTTGTTGTTTAAAAACAACCTTGCTGGAAGGCATGTACTTTAAGCAATAAACGACAGAAACCTTGGTGACCTGGGGAAGATGTTTTCAGAGAAGTGACAGGTCAAGATTTATAGGGGTCAGGAGGTTTGACTCTTGAGATATTGTTTTTGGTTTTGCTTTAGACAGTGTGTTGGAGTGTGAACTGTTTTTAAGACAGTTGGAGAAAACCAGCCAAGACAGCAGTCACCATCAGCTCACCCTCTTCCATCTCTTTGAGAACTTCCTGAGAGGCAAGTGTAAGAAATAGAGAAATTGATGCCACTGCTGGGACTACAGCCCAGCGTGAAGAAAAGACGTTGGGGAGCCCAGAACCAAGGTAAGTTTAGGTTGCTTCGCCCGGGGTAATCGGTCGGGCCCCAGTGAGGCAAGGGTGGTCAGTTGGGGGGAAGGGGGCGTGTTGGGTGTTGGGGGTAGTTAGGGTAGTAGGGGAGGCCCTCCATCGGGCACAGGGTGCCTGGTCGTGAGGGCCCCCCACCCCCGGACTGGTTGAGAGCTGCCTGCTTTTGCCAAGCAGCTTCTCTTGGTCTTCAGCTGCCCGACCAGTCATGGGTAAAATCCCCATGGAGGTGAGTGAAGGCCCTTAAGTGTCTGTTAAATGGCCACTTAAGGGCTTTGATTGGCCTGGGGCGCGTGGGCTGTTTTTCACCGCTGCCGCCCTGCATAAAGTGGCGCCAGAGGCAGTAGCGGGTCGGGAAGGGCTCCGGAACCTCCCGCTTCATTTTACACCACCCCTCCCCCCCCCACAGCACCAGAACATTCCCACTCTTTGGGGAGGGGGACGTAAACTTCAGCCCTGGGTCTCTGTTAAACCTAAAACATTAAGCTTTTGCTTCAACATATGTTTCCAATTTCAATAACTTGTTTCCTAAGTTCCTAGAACTAATGTAAAAATACTTGACTTTTTCCTGTCTGTTTTATTATTTATTCTTTCTCTTTTTACTCTCCTTTGTTCTTTTTTCTGACAATAAACATTTGTAAGTATTTTCCCTTGTGACCAGGTTGTCCCCACTTAGCATTACTGCACCCTCATGCACTGACATAAAAATGGTAGCCATAGTAGAAAAAGGCCATAGACATTTACGGCACAGAAGGAGGCCATTTGGCCCATCGAGTCCATGTCAGCTCATAATGGAGCAATCCAGTCAGTCCCACTCCCCAGCTTGATCCTCATAGCCCTGCAAGTTTATTTCCTCTAAGTGGCCATCCAATTTCCTTTTAAATCATTGATTGTCTCTGCTTCCACCTCCCTTGTGGGCAGCAAATTCCAGGTCATTATAACTCAGTGTAAAAAAAGTTCTTCCTCACATTCCCCCTTCATCGCTTGCCCAAAACCTTCAAACTGTATCCTTGTCCTTGTATCATTAAGTAACGAGAACAGTTCTTTCTTGTTTAACTTATCTAAGCCTGTCAATCTTGTACATCTATTTTAAATCTCCCCTCAATCTCCTTTGCTCCAAGGAGAACAGCCCCAGCATTTCCAACCTCAGCTTGTAATTAAAATCCTTCAACCCTGGAACCATTCTGGCAAATCTCACCTGCACCCTCTCAAATGCCCTCACATCCTTCCAAAAGTGTGGTGACGTGTCTAACATCAATTCTTACAAAGCTGCGGACTTGAGGGAAAAAGCAAATGCATTTTTCTTTGACACCTGCCTCAGACTGGTGTGTCTATTCTGAAACTTTTAGGACTCTAATTCCAAAATCAATCACATGAGAAAAGCACTTGGAGATCTTAGCCCTGTTTTAAGGTTACCTTGATCTGCTGTTAATACCAGTGATCCCTTTAGAGCCAATGAAAAAAAACTGGCAGTAGGAAAAGGTGAATGATTTTTAAGAATAATACAGTAGAAAGATTTGACAATTGACTTTTTTTGTTGTACTTGTAGAAATTCTGATGCAAAGATGACATTTTTGGCAATGTACTTTGATGTTTATCAGGGTTCAGCTGTGGTACATTAGAGCAACATATCAGGCTGAAAAGGTATTCAATTGGTGTTGAAGTATGTCAGTAAAATACAAAGTGAGCCAGGTTTTGCTGTAGAAGGGCATCTAACTTTGCCTGTCGTTAGTTAGACTTGTCCCTGCATCTTTCTGCTTAAATAATTTTCTCCCACAAGTTGCTGAAAGTGCAAGCTACAGTGAGGGAAACAAGGCATATGGGAACTGGGTGAACAGGGCAACCAAAAAGTTATTTCCTCAACTAATAGATTTAAGCAATGTGAAATAATCACAGAAAGGACTGAGAAGGAGGGTAAATTAAAAGGGGTGAATGCAATGTCAAATCAGGTAAAGAAAGAGAAATAAAGAGAGAAAGAATGATTCAACTAAGGGACAGCGATAAAAAAGGGAGAAAAAGTAAACAAAAAATCTCCCCAAAAAAATACAGAAGAATAAGACTTCATACTTGTAACAGCTAATTTTCAGTGCCAGAGAGGTTGATTGTCAGTAATTAACAAATATCACATCATTAAAAGTGTAGCCATGCTTGCAGTTACTAATCCTAATATCTGCCTCAGATTTAATTCCTAACTGCGCAAACACAGCAACTTTATGACCTACAACACATGTCACTGGTAAGGCAGACAGTGCGATGCCATCTTCATGAAGCTAAGTCAGACAATACCTTTTGGGTATTGGCATTTAACCGTGCATCTGCTGAAATTGTTGTACCATTTACATATAAATAACGGCAAGCACCAGCCTCACTGTCACTTTGACAGCAAATTCCGGCCCAATAGATTAATGTGGACAATTGTGTAACTACAATTACTATTGATTTCTTTGTTAGGTGCAGGAGATAATGTAACCAGGATTTTAATGAACACAAATGCATGTTACATAGAGAAGCTGGAGAGGGTGCAGAGATGTTGATCTGCAGCATGTCGATATCTTCACTGAAGCATTATCCTGATTTGTTATACATAATTCTAAACCAGAGTGCTTCAGCAGATTGTTGTGCCCAATAATTCAGCTAAGATCCACAGGAGAAAAACTATTTTATTTCATTGGAAATAATATTCATACATTTCTCTTTTAAAATAGACATGAGCGATCTGAAGTAGATTTTATGTAGCCAGTTTGAATTTTCAGCTTTGCTTTCTGCACAATTCATTGAGAGTTAAAAATGTGTTTTCACACAGGTCTTTTGCTGGTCACACTGAATGGAATGCTCCATGCAAACCTTATTCCCAAAGCAGTGTTTCATTGGCAGAGACTTCATTGTTAACTTGAGCCAAGAAAAACGGACAGCCATTAGCTGCAGTGTATATGTTTCCTACAACCCAGAGGGAAAGTCATAAACAGATGTCTCTGTTTATATTATAAGTCTTGACTTAAGTTCTGTTTCACTTGACCTCCAGACTTCTCCCATATACAATCCCTATAAGTACAAGCATTAAATATTCAACTAAAATGAATTTAGCTTTCATATAGAGATGACTGAAATATATGCATTAATTCCAAGAAAGACAGACTTTTTCTTTTTCTTTATTACTTTAATTTTTTCTCTCTTTTTCCACCAATGTTCTCTGCTGATCTCTTGCATTGCCTCCTTATTAGACACCCTCCAGTACCTTTCCCAAATGGCATTTGTTACATGGGAACATAGATGACCAAGAATAGATGTTCCACTGTGTATTGTGGTGAGTACCTGACAGATCTGAGGTGGGTCGATTCTGTGAGGGAATAGGAATACACACACTTCAGGCACAGGCCTTGCCCTGAAAATCAAGGGAGAAACTGGACTGCAGCACAAAGTTGTTGGTGGGAAAGCGGAAACAGGTTAGTGAGTTGGATGATCAGCCATGATCATAATGAATGGCAGAGCAGGCTCAAAGGGCCGAATGGCCTACTCCTGCTCCTATTTTCTATGTTTCACCTCTTTCTCTACCTCTTTGAAGAAACCCTGCCAAGATCCAATGTGGGAGAGCTAAAATCCCTGGTGCTGCATGAGAAGCTGGAAAAACCTGCCCGATTAATTCTCAAAGCTGCCTGAAAAGAATTGCTTTAGAGAAGATCCCAGTGACTCGTCCCCATATACCCAGACGCCAGACCAAAAGGAACAACTGATTTCCTTCCATATCTTCTTTTTTTTCTTCAAGAATTAGCACGTATTTGGCCAAAGTATTCTTTTTGTGTCTTTTTTTTGTAACAGTCCTCTGCAGAGAGAATTTCTGTATTTTTTTCAGAGTGTGTGTGAGTGTGTGTGTGGGGAATTTAAAAGGGGAACTTTCATATTTCAATCTGTGTGTTAATGTTTTGCTTCATTACTGGATAAGTCTTGTTTGATAATAAACTAATAATTTTGTTGTTTATTAAAGAAACCTGTTTGCTGTATTTTATTCTGGGAAAAAGAGTAGAGTATATGATTGACTGAATCAGTAACTGGGTAAATATTTTATAAATATATGTTGTGACCTAAGGAGAAGTAGGACTAGAAAAGATAGTGCACTCCTCCCACCTCAGTCATAACACAACATACACACATAACCACAGATGCAGTCACGTAGAGAGTTACATATGCAGTCACATGCACACACAGACAACCCAATACGCACACAAGCATGTACATGCACAAAAACAACTTGCACTTATGTAGGGTTTTCCACATGATAAAACATCCCAAGGCTGTTCACAGGAGCGATTATCCAACAAAATTTGACACTGAGCCATATAAGGAGATATTAGGACAAGTGACCTAAAACTTGGTCAAAGAGGTAGGTTTTAAGGAGCATTTTATAGGTGAGAGCATGGCAGAGAAGTTTAAGGAGGGAATTCCAAAGTTTAAGGCCCAGGTAACTGAAAGCCACCAATGGTAGAGTGGTAAAAATTGGAGATGTCCTAGAGGCCAGAATTAGATGAATACAGAGATCTCAGAGGATTGTAGGGCTGGAGGAGATTACAGAGATAGGGAGGGGCGAGGTCATGGAGGGATATGAAAGCAAGGAAGAGAATTTTAAAATTGAGGCATTGTTGGACCAGGAGCCAAAGTAGGTCAATGAGCCCGGGGATAATGAGTGAACAGGACTTGGCGCGAGTAAGGACACAGGCATCAGAGTTTTGGATGAGCTGAAGTTTAAGGAGGAGGTAAGGTAGGAGACCAGCAAAGCAGAAGATAACAAAGCATGGATGAGTATTTCCGCTTCAGATGAGCTGAGGCAGAGATGGAGATGGGTGATGTTACTGGAAGTGGAAGTAAGCGGTCTTGGTGATAGAGTGGATATGGGGTTAGAAGCTCAGCTCAGGGTCAAATATGACACCAAGGTTACAGCCGATATGGTGGTCAGGGTGAAGGATGGAGTTGGTGACTAGGGAACGGAGTTTGTGGCTGAACCCAAGGCAATGATTTTGGTCTTCCCAACATTTACAAGAAGGAAATTTCTGTTCATCCAATACTGGACGTCAGACAAGCAGTGTGACAAATCAAAGGTGGGGTTGAGAGAGGTGGTGTTGATGTAGAGCTGGGGGTCATCAACGTCCATGTGGAACCATGCACACACACAACCACATATACACCAGTTATATGCACACTGCATACACGTACAACCACACACATAACAGGCAAATACAGGTATAACCATACGAATACATAGCCTCATACATGCAGTGACATACACACTTAGCTGCAAACATACAATCACATGCAGGCATAACCACACAACAGAGAAGGTGCACATGTTCACACGCAAATCAACACATGGACTCAGGACAGTACACATAGAGACAGCTATGTATATGCACAACCTCATCAAGTACAACCATGCCAGTCATAACCAGACATATGCACACTGCTCACATAAATATATGCACACACCCTCATCAAGCACAACCAAAACTGCACAGCAAACTCTTACAGGCACACCATATATATATATATATATATATATATATATATACACACACATCCACCCACACACACCCACCCTCCACATACATCCCCACACACATCTACACCCCCACTCACACATACACACACCCACACCACCACCCACACAAACGCCCACACAAACACCCACAGTCGCACTCTCACATAGCCACCCACACACACCCAATCCCCCTGACACATACACACACACATACACTCACATCTACGCCCCCACTCACACATACACACACCCACACCACCACCCACACACCCACAGACACAGCCACAGCCACAGACACAATCATACAACCACACACACCCACCCAAACACACACACACCCTCAGCCACACTCACAGACCCCTAGCCACACAAACACACTGTGATGCACACACACATTGACACACATATACACACACAATTTGAGTCCTGTATTTCGATATGAAATCCCGGATTGCAAGCTGGCCTTTCCTGTGTACAGCACAATTTTAGCTGTAAGCGTTTGGTCACATTCCTATGTACAAAAATAAATGAAAGCCCATCCAAAAAATGTATTAAGGGAGTGAGAGTGTTATAACGTCTCACTCCACAATAATAGATTACAATTTGAGTCTGTCATTTTTTTTAATGGCACAGGTAACTTGAACTACTATTTTAAATTCTGATAATGTGAGGAAGTCATGTTGGATTTCAACACAAGCAGCTTGGAAGCAGCCTGAACCTAAGAACAGCTAATTCAGCACTTGTACTGTTGCCATTCATCTGTCCAATTCTGACACGTTTTTTCCTGTAGAATAGAATTCAGAATTAATATCTATATTGGGTTGATAATTTTGATTTCTGGCACTCAATCACAGCAGAACATCAGAGAACAGATCAGAACAACATAACCAACTTCTACTAGCTCTCTAATCCATTACCTAGCGATTCTTTTCATAAGTGGATAGTTGTCCTTCAGGATGTGTAGCTGTGCCTCAATCAATCACATGTTCATAAATGTTGGAGATACTTCTGAAAAAGTTTATAAGTATTTGCTAAAATAGGAACATAGGAGAGGGAGCAGTCCATTCGGCCCCTCGAGCCTGCTCTGCCATTTAACTGATCTTCTACCTGAATGCCATTTTCCCTCACTATCCCCATATCTCTTGATATCTTTAATATCTAGAAATCTATCAATCCCTGTCTTGAATATACTCAATGACTGAGCGTGTACAGCCCTCTGGGATAAAAGAATTCTAAAGATTCACCACCCTCTGAGTAAAGAAATTCCTCCTCATCTCAGTCCTAAATGGCCTACCTCATATTCTGAGGTTGTGACCCCCTGGTTCTAGACACCCCAGTCAGGGAAACATCCTTCCTGCATCAACTTTGTCGAGCCCTGTAAGAATTTTGTGCGCTTCAATGAGATCACCTCTCATTCTTCTAACCTCTAGAGAATAGAGGCCCAATCTCCTCATAGGATAATCCACCATCCCAAGTTCACAGTCTGGTGAACCTTTGTTGCACTCCCTCTATGGCAAGTATATCCTTCCTTAGGTCTTCTTCTTCTTTGGCCTCCTTATCTCGAGAGACAATGGGTAAGCTCCTGGAGATGGTCAGTGGTGTGTGGAGCAGCGCCTGGAGTGGCTATAAAGGCCAATTCTAGAGTGACAGGCTCTTCCACAGGTGCTGCAGAAAAATATGTTTGTCGGGACTGTTACACAGTTGGCTCTCCCCTTGCGCCTGCCAACTACTAAGTCTCTTCGACTCACCACACTTTAGCCCCACCTTTAAGGCTGCCCGCCAGCTCTGGCGAACACTGGCAACTGACTCCCACGACTTGTGATCAATGTCACAGGATTTCATGGCGTGTTTGCAGACGACTTTAAAGCGGAGACATGGACGGCCAATGGGTCTGATACCAGTGGCGAGCTCGCTGTACAATGTGTCTTTGGGGATCCTGCCATCTTTATATATTTACATAGACTGAACCCATTCAGTTATCTACTTATTTAAATAAATAGATGGAATTTTCTTTAAGCCCTGTAAATGAAGTGCCATCCTTCTTTCCTCAGTGTGCTGCGCTCAGTCAATCTTTTATGCCCAAAGCACAAAGAGGAAAATCTACCCCATTGATCCTTACCTCATTGAACATATCATCATCTCAGTCTATACCTCTCCATATAGACATCAATCCCATTTCCAGCCAAGTATTTATCAGGTCCTTTTCAATTGAGTCCCAGCTTCATCTATTATTCATAAAATCATAAGATCATTGCAGGTGAAGAAGGCCCATCCTAGTTCATCCACCTACAAAGCCCCTAAAAGCCAATTGCAGCATTCAATTGTTTCTTGAAAGATTCCAGAGTTTTACCTCGCACCACTCTTCTTGAAGGTCTGTCCTATCTACTGTTCTGTTTGCTTGAAGAAGAATTTTCTGATATGAGCCCTTAATTTACACTTGACTAAGGAAGTGACAGCTCATGGCTTACTAAAATATATACACAATATTCAGCTTGTCAATACAAACTGGTATATATTACAGGTTAAAAGCCAAACCCCTAATTAGGCCAATCAAGATCTGAGAACTGAACTGTTTACTAACAAACCCTCAAATCACCGAACATTTTAATCCCAGAGGCTGTAGAAGTGGATCATTGGGATGGAATGAAAAGTTGCTAGACATCTTCACTTGAGCAGAAGTGAAACTGGTCTTCTGCTTATAGATGAAGATACTAAAATTTTTCACCATATTTAAAGGCCTATTTTAGCATAGCCTGCCCCGCGTGAACAATGCAGGTTGGGGTTAAAATTCCTTCTGGGGCTTCCCCACGCCCTTCCTGCACCCTTCCCGTGCCCCCAATTGTAACAGACCTGTTTCTGGCTGCATACCAGGTGCCTGCCCTAGACAGATAGGGTCCTAATTAGAAGGTCAAAGTCTTGCTCCCATGATGTCATACCCACCCCCATTGCATTTTAACTCCAACCACAGAAGCCCTACCCAGTCTCAGGCCCACAAACTAAACCTTGCGGGATTGGTGTCCAAGAGTTCCAAAAGCTGCATAAAAGGGAACTCTCAGCTGCAGCTCCCTGGATCACAGATTGTTTTGCTGTCTGGATTGCCAGAACTGTTTCCAGCCTCCGGATTAGGATTTCTACACCCTTTTGGTCAGCTTTCTCTGACTATTATGGGAGCCGCTCCAGCATCTTTCTTCAGGATAGGATGAAACTTGAAGGAGGAGGAGGAACAGCAATCACCACAATCAGCACCATCGTCATCTGACCTACAGAAGACAACAGGTGAAAAAGGCTGTGCATAGGTAGCCATGCCTATAGTTTAGTTTAGTTTAGTTTAGAGATACAGCACTGAAACAGGCCCTTCGGCCCACCGAGTCTGTGCCGACCATCAACCACCCATTTATACTAATCCTACACTAATTCCATATTCCTACCACATCCCCACCTGTCCCTATATTTCCCTACCACCTACCTATACTAGGGGCAATTTATAATGGCTAATTTACCTATCAACCTGCAAGTCTTTGGCATGTGGGAGGAAACCGGAGCACCCGGAGAAAACCCACGCAGACACAGGGAGAACTTGCAAACTCCACACAGGCAGTACCCAGAATTGAACCCGGGTCGCTGGAGCTGTGAGGCTGCGGTGCTAACCACTGCGCCACTGTACACAGGATCTACAGGCCGCACAGCTCAGCTTTCTGGAGTTAACTCAAGAGCAGTTCAGGAGGAGGCAGGCCATCATGTGAAACACCCTACAACAGGACCTGCTGCCTGCTGGACCTGGGCTGTGGGGTTAGGTAGGGGGCGGGGGGGGGGGGGGGGGGGGGAGGGGGTAGGAGGGGTGTATGTCATTCCAGCAGTCCTCACAGTTATCATAGTCCTGAATTTTTATGCCAATTGCTCCTCTCAGGCTCCAATAAGGACCATCCCACTATGACTCAACTAATAAGTGATGAACCAATAGTTCTTTTCTTGAAAGAAGGATGCCTGATACTACTACCCCTACAAGGTGCTCCACTACTGGCCTGAGCAGAGTTGCTGAAGGGCTGCTGTTCCTTATGTGGGAACTCTTGAAATGCTCTTTACTGGGAACTACAGGGTGCTCAAGCCTGAGGGGGTGCCCAACTTCCGATTCCTGCACCTTGGTAACAGGTCTGTTGTCAGGTGTTGTTGAGAGAGATGGAGAGCACAACCTTGCTCTTGTTTTACATGAAACCCATGTCACTGGAGGTGATATTGCAGCTGCTGACATTCCTAGACACCTCTGTCCAGGCCTGCCTGATAGTGGCCTTGGGAATGCCCCTGCAGGAGCTTGGGAAGATAATTTCCTTCCTTGCCCTCCCTTCATTCAGGAGGATCTCTGGAGATGCATCAGGAAAGTGAGGGTAGCCATAGAACACATCTCTGCTGTTGCCAACTGGAAAATGCATACAAGGGACGCAATCTGGCTTTAAGAGGGGGAGACGGACGCATAGTGGTAATGGCACTGAATTAGTAATCCAGAGGTCCAGACTAATGCCCTGGGGACAGAGGTTCGAATCCCACCATAGCAGCCAGTGGAATTAAAATTTAATTAATTAATTTAAAAAATCTTGAACTGAATGCTAGTCTCTGTAATGGTGTTATGAAACTATCATCGATTGTCATAAACACCCATCTGATTCACTAATGTCCTTTAGGGAAGGAAATCTGCTGTCTTTATCTGGTCTAGCCTACATGTGACTCCAGACCCACAACAATGTGGTTCACTCTTAACTGCCCTCTGAAATGGCCTAGCAAGCCATTCAGTTGTCAAGGGCATGAGGGATGGGAAAAAATGCTGGCCTTGCTAGTGATGCTCACATCCCATGAAAGAATAATTTTTTTAAAATCCCTGCTCTAATTAAAGTTAGGAAATGCACTGGAGATTGCACAGGTCACATGGGTGGACTGTGCGATTCTACAGGCAATTGAGAGGGCAGCCTGCCCATCTGCTACACTCTAGTATATAGAGAATAGTTCTGTTTGTAAACACTGCAGTGTTCCTATCCACAGTTGCCAGGGGTTTCGCACAGCACTGTAAACCACGCACACTTAAAATTTCCAATCAGCTACAACAATCTATAGGAATGTAGATGCTGTTGTTTCAGCTGTTCCACACAAAGCATTTTGTAAACATAGAGATGAGGTAAATATTTGGTCCCCTTCATAGGTTACTAGAAAGGGGTGCAACCTGGAGATCCTGCAGCTAGAAATAAAATCTTCACTTTTATGCTTTTTAAAGTATATGTTACATTTCTTTTTTTATAAATTGTTTCTCCTCTCTGTTAGGTTTCCCACCCGAGCACCATTCCATGTCCAAGATGGCACACAGGCCTCTGCCAATGCTACTCTTGAACCAAGCACAAGGGGCTGGTGTCTAGTGATCTAGGGTGACTTGCCCTCCAGTTTTTCCTCTTTCCCTCTCAGGCAAACTTGTAATGGAGCAATGGGCTGCCTTTAAAGAGGAGTTGGTTCAGGTACAGTCAAGGTACATTCCCACAAGGGGAAAGGTAGGACAACCAAAGCCAGAGCTCCCTGGATGACAAAAGAGGTGGAGAGTAAGATGAAGTAGAAAAAGGATGCGTATGACAGATGTCAGCTTGATAATGCAAGTGAGAAGCAGGATGAATATAGAAAGTTCAGAGGGGAAGTGAAAAAAGAAATAAACGCAGCAAATAGAAACTATGGGAAGAGACTGGCAGCCAACATAAAAGGGAATCCAAAAATCTTCTATAGACGTTTAAATAGTAAAAGGGTGGCAAAAAGAGGAGTAAGGGCCGATTAAGGACCAAAAAGGAGATTTACACATGGAGGCAGAGGGTGTGGATGAGGTACTAAATGTCTTTACCAAGGAAGTAGATACTGCCAAAATCATAGTGAAAAATGAGGTTGTGGAGACACTAGATGAGCTAAAATTGCTGAACAGGAGGTACTAGAAATACTGGCTGTGCTAAAAATTGATAAGTCATCAGGATCAGATGAGATGCATCCAAGGATGCTGAGTGAAGTAACGGTGGAAATTGCAAAAGTACTGGCTAAAAGCTTCCAATCCTCCTTAGATACAGGGGTAGTGCCAGAGGATTGAAAACTGCATTGTTCAAAAAGAAGTGTAAGGATAAGCCCAGCACCTACAGGCCAGTTAGTTTAAACTCAGTGGTGGGAAAGTTTTCAGAAGGAATAATCCAGGATAAAATTAACAGTCACTTGGACAAATGTGGACTAATTAAAGAAAGCCAGCCCAGATTTGTAACAGGCAATTCGTGTTTAACTAACTTGATTGAGTTTTTTAATGAGGTAACAGAGAGGGTTAAAGAGGGCAGTGCAGTTGATGTGGTGTACATGGACTTCCAGAAGGTGTTCGATAAAGTACCACATAACAGGCTTGTCAGCTAAGTTGATGCCCATGGAATAAAAAGACAATGGCAGCATGGATATGAAGTTGGCTGAGTGACAGGAAACAGAGTAATGGTGAGTGATTGTTTATGGGATTGGAGGAAGGGTTATATTGGGCTTCCCAAAGGGGTCGGTGTTGTATAATTGCCTTAAGAGTGATGTCCCTTTATGATTTCAGTATGCTAATGAGCTAAGTACCAAGATGTAGTCATATGACTCGAAGCCAGAGTCACTCTGCAACTGGAACACTCAGACGAAGATTCTGTAAATAGTTTGCTCTGTACTGTATATAATAGTTTAGCTGTTAATAAATCTGTTAGAGATCTTCAGCAAACTGGACTCCAAGCATCTCATTTATGTTGCATCAGACAACATAAAGAACTTATTACAGTCAGTGTCAGGCAAGCAACCCCCCCACCCCCCCAACCTGCCAAGAATGAGGTAAATTAATTTCGCCACATGAACATTGATTTTAAACTATTGATGGTGAAGAAAGAACTTTCTTTTTAAAAAATTGGAGACTTTGGCTGGAGGGAGATATTAGCATATCAACAGACAAGTACTTCAAAGGACAAAGGAGTTAATCCCTGTTCCAATTTAATGCACATGAACTTTTGATTCCGAAGAAGCGTCACTGACCCGAAACGTTAACTCTGCTTCTCTTTCCACAGATTCTGCCAGACCTGCTGAGTATTTCCAGCATTTCTTGTTTTTATTTCAGATTTCCAGCATCCGCAGTATTTTGCTTTTAGTTTTGATTACCTGACCTTGAAGCATTCCAGGTTAACTATTAAGATGGACGAAGACACCAACAGATGTGGTCAGGCCAGTTTAGTCACATGACTGGCTATTGGAGTTTTTTGAATTTGAACTATCAACAGGGAATTTGAACTCAGAAGGCACTTTTCTCCTGGACTGAGAAGACCTCTCTCCTGTCTGCTTTCATCTCACTCTCACCAGCTTCAGAAACCATTAAAGGCACATGAACCCCAAGAGAGAAAAGTCTCCTACAGTAAACAAGGTTTAAGAAGAATACTGGGCCTCAACAAAAAGTAACAGTTGTCGACAATCAAGGACTCTACAGCGAGCGGAAACAGAAACAGTAACAAGAAACTCCCTTTCTGAGACTGCCTCAAACATCTCCATTTTATTTTTCTTCTGCTCTTTTCTGTTTCTATTGGTATGTGTGTATCGCGTGTGCATGCTGGCGTGGGCGCATCATATATCTGTAGGCGTGAACCGTATTAGAGTTTAAGTTTAAGGTTTAATAAATTTCACTCTTTCTTCTTTTAACCTAAGAAGGCCTGTTTGTGCTCATTTCTTTGCCTTATAATTGGAAAGCTGTGAACAAGGATTCACAAAAGGGGAGATCAAAACACAGTGTGTTTAAAATAATACCCTGTTACACTAAGACCAGGTGGAGACAGTAACAGACCCCTAGACACCTTTCTCATCTGGTTGTAACAGTCGGTATTAGGGCCACTGCTTTTCTTTATCTATACTAATGACCTTGACTTGGGTGTGCATGGTACAATTTTAAAATTTGCAGATGACACAGAACTTGGAGGTATAGTGAACTGTGAAGAGGATTGTGATAGACTTCAAGAGGACATAGACAGGCTGGTGGAATGGGTGGACAAGTGGCAGTTGAAATTCAGTGTAGAGAAGTGTGAAGTGATACATTTTGGGGGGCAGAACAAGATGAGGCAATATTAAATAAATGATACAATTCTAAAGGGGGTACAAGAGCAGAGGGACTTGGGGATATATACGCACAAATTGTTGAAGGTGGCAAGGTTGAGAAAATAGTTAATGAGGCATACAAGATTCTGGGCTTTATAAATAGAGGCAAAGAATACAAAAGCAAGGAAGTTATGATGAACCTGTATAAAACATTGGTTCAGCCTCAACTGAAGTATTGTGTCCTTTTCTGGGCTCCATACTTTAGGAAGGATGTGAAGGCATTAGAGATGGTGCGGAAAAGATTTATGAGAATGGTTCAAGGGATGAGTGACTTCAGTTACGAGGATAGAGTGGAGAAACTGGGGCTGTCCTCCTTGGAAATGAGCAGATTGAGTGGAGATTTTATAGAAGCTGTCATGCAAGGCTTCCACCTGCCAAGAGTGAGGCACATTAATTTAGTCATGAACATTGATCTTAAACTGTTACTGAAGTGGAGAAGGGATTTGTTAAATAGATCGGCCGTGGCTGGAAGAGACATTTGCATATTAACAGACAGTGTTTGGAAGGACAAAGCAGCCAATCCCTAATACATTCAACCCACACTGAATGTTTGATCACCAGACATTGAAGGTGGGGGAGCTCGCATTCCAGGTTGACTGCTAAGATGGCCAAATACACAAACGGACATGGTCAACCTGATTATTAGTCAACATGACTAACCTGATGGGCAACTGGACTTTTTTGAATTTGTACAAACAGTTTGGAAAGAAAGGTCTGTTTGCTCCTGGACTGAGAAGATCTCTCTCCTATCTGCTCCCATCTCTTTCTCACAAGCCTTTGATTCCACTGAAGATACATGAACCCCAAGAGAGAAAAGTCTCCTACAGCGAACAAGGTTAGTGAAGAATACGGGGCCCCAACGAAAAACAAGATCTACCTACAATCAAAGACTCTACAGTGAGCTCGAAGAACTATAACAACAACTCTTCAGATATTGCCTCAAACAAGTCCCAGGACCTGATGGACTTCATCCTAGGGTCTTAAAAGAAGTGGCTAGTGAGATAGTTGATGTGTTAGTTTTAATTTTCCAAAATTCTCTGGATTCGGGGAAGGTTCCGCTGGACTTGAAAATAGCGAACGTAACTCCTTTATTCAAAAAGGGAGAGAGATAGAAATCAGGAAACTACAGGCCAGTTAGCTTAATATCTGTCTTAGGGAAAATGTTAGAAGCTATTATTAAAGACGTTATAGCAGGGCACTTAGAAAAATTGAAGGTAATCGGGCAGAATCAACATGGTATTGTGAAAGGGAAATCATGTTTAACCAATTTATTGGAGTTCTTTGAGGGCATTACATGTGCTGTGGATGAAGAGGAACTGTTGGATGTATTATACTTAGATTTCCAGAAGGCATTTGATAAGGTGCCACATCAAAGGTTATTGCAAAAAATAAAAGCTCATGGTGTAGGGGGTAACATATTGGCACGGATAGCAGATTGGCTAGCTAACAGGAAACAGAGAGTAGGCATAAATGGATAATTTTCTGGTTGGCAAGATGTAATGGGTGGTGTGCCAGAGGGATCTGTGCTGGGGCCTCAACTTTTTACAATTTATATAAATGACTTAGATGAAGGGACTGAAGGTATGGTTGCTAAATTTGCTGATGACACAAAGATAGGTAGGAAAGAAGATTGTGAAGAGGAGATAAGGAGGCTACAAAGGGATATAGATAGGTTAAGCGAGTGGGCAAAAATCTGGCAGATGAAGTATAATGTTGAAAATGCGAAGTTGTCCATTTTTCAGGAAGAATAACAAAGAAGCATATTATCTAAATGGTGAGAGGTTGCGGAGCTCTGAGATGCAGAGGGATTTGGGTGTCCTCGTGCATGAATCGCAAAAGGTCAGTATGCAGGTACAGCAAGTAATTAATGTTATCGTTTATCGCAAGGGGAATTGAATACAAAAGTAGGGAGGTTATGTTTCAGCTATACAGGGCATTGGTGAGACTACATCTGGAGTACTGTGTACAGTATTGGTCTCCTTATTTAAAGAAGGATGTAAATGCGTTGGAAGCAGTTCAAAGAAGGTTTACTAGACTGATATAAAAACAAGAAATGCTGGAACCACTCAGCAGGTCTGGCAGCATCTGTGGAAAGAGAAGCAGAGTTAACGTTTCGGGTCAGTGACCCTTCTTCGGAACTGACAAATATTAAAAATGTCACAGGTTATAAGCAAGTGAGGTGGAGGTGGGGCAAGAGATAACAAAGGAGAAGGTGTAGATTGGACAAGGCCACATAGCTGACCAAAAGGTCATGGAGTAAAGGCAAACAATATGTTCATGGTGTGTTGAAAGACAAAGCATTAGTACAGAAAAGGTGTTAACGGACTGAATATTGAACAGCAGCAAGTGCAAACATGAAAAAAAAACAGTGGGTAAGTAAACTGAACAAACTAAGATGAAATTAAATAAATGCAAAAAAAGGTTGTAAAAATGTAAAAAGGGAAAAAAGAAAAAAGAAAAAACAACTAAAAATGAAAGTAAAATGGGGGGCTGTCATGCTCTGAAATTATTGAACTCAATGTACAGTCCGGCAGGTTGTAGTGTGCCTAATCGGTAGATGAGATGCTGTTCCTCGAGCTTGTGTTGATGTTCACTGGAACACTGCAGCAATCCCAGGGCAGAGATGTGAGTTAGACTAATACCTGGAATGGGCGGGCTATCTTATGAGGAAAGATTGGACAGGCTAGGCTTGTATCCACTGGAATTTAGAAGACTATGAGGTGACTTCATTGAAATATATAAGATTCTAAGGGGTCTTGACAGGGTGGATGTGGAAAGGATGCTTCCTCTTGTGGGAGAATCTAGAACCAGGGGTCACTGTTTAAAAATAAGGGGTCACCCATTTAAGACAGAGATGAGGAGAAATCTTTTCTCTCAGAGGGTCATAAGTCTTTGAACCTCTCTTCCTCAAAAGCCAGTGGCAGCAGAGTCTTTGAATATGTTTAAGGCAGAGGTAGATAGATTCTTGATAAGTAATGGGGTGAAAGGTTATCGGGGGTAGGTGGTGACGTGGAGAAATCAGTTCAGCCATGAACGTATTGAATGGCGGAGCAGGCTCGAGTGGCCTACTCCTACTCCTAATTCGTATGTTTGTATGTAATGTTTCTTCTATTTTCTTTCTGTCTCTATCTGCATGTATCGCGTAAGCCATGCTAGTATGGGCACGCCATGTATCCGTAGGCATTAACTGAATTAGAGTTTAAGTTCAAGTTTAAATAAATTTCAATTTTTCTTCTTTAAACCTAAGAAAGCCTGTTTGTGCTGGTTTCTTTGGTTTATAATTAGAAAGTGGTGAACAAGGATTCACCAAGGGGGAGCCAAAAACACGGTGTGTTTAAAATTAAACACCCTGTTACAGGTGAAGGCTGAGAGGGACCCCTAGACCTCTTTCTCACCTGGTCATAACAAGGTGTTCAAAATTATGAGGGGTCTGGACAAAACATATAGAGAAAAACTGCTCCTATTGGTGGAAGGATCAAGAACCAGAGGACACCAATTGTAAGTGTTTGCCAAAAGAAGCAAAGACGACATGAGGAAAAACTTCTTTACACAGTGAGCGGTTAGGATCTGGAATGCACTGCCTGAGACTGTGGTGGAAGCAGATTCAATTGTGACTTTCAAAAGGAAATTGGACAATTATCAGAAGAGAAAAAGTTTGCAGGGAACAGGCAGGGGAGTGAGATAAGCTGAGTTGCTGCTGCTGAGAGCCGTCGCGGAGATCATGGGCTGAATTGCCTTTTTCTGTGCTGTAACCCCTCTGTGACTCTGTGGCTGGAATTTTACGCCACCCCAGCAAGCTGGATGGTGGCGGGGGGGAGGGGGCTGGCATAAAATTGAGCGGGAGGCTCCAGGAGGCCTTCCTGACTTTACATTGGCCGGGGGGTGGCGTGGGGTTGGAAGGGGTGAAATGGGCCACTTAAGAGCCTTCGCCCACCTGCACAGGAATTTTACCCATGGCAAGCAGGCATCCGGGAGACGTGGAAGGCCGCCCAGTGAAAGCTGGCGGTCTCTCAGTGCCCCTGGGGTGGACCCTGACAAACTGGCACAAGGTGCCCGATTGAAGGCCACCCCCAGTTCTCCAGCCACCCCCAGGACCCGAGACGCCCCTTCCCCCTACATGACCACCCTTGCCTTGCTGGGGTGCGACCGATCACCCCAGTGAGGCAACCCTAACTTATCTGTTGTCCTGTCTCCATGTCCTTGGCTGGGCTGCAGTCCCAGCAGTATCCACCGCTCCCAAAGGTGCTGCTGGGACAAAGAGCTGCCAGCCCGATGATTGGCCAGCAGCTCAATGAGGTGGGACTCCTCCCTCAAGTGGGTGGAAGTCCCACCTCGGAACAATTAAAGCCCGGGGACCTGTAAAATGCGGGCCAGATCCCCAGGCCAGGCGGAAGCGGGTTCACCACTGACTTTTACATTGGTGGCAAGCTCCTGTCTCCGCCCAACGTAAAATCCAGCCCCGTGACTCTAGTAAGGGCCCACTGCTTCCCACCATGACATGGTTACAACTGGGAACACATTGCGGATAATTTTGACATAGTGTAATTTGGCCAATATCGACTCAGCCTCCCACTGTCTATCACTTTCAATTTTAATTTTATTGAATGGGAGAGATAGGGCGGCACAGTGGCGCAGTGGTTAGCACCGCAGCCTCACAGCTCCAGGGACCCGGGCTCGATTCTGGGTACTGCCTGTGCGGAGTTTGCAAGTTCTCCCTGTGACCGTGTGGGTTTTCGCTGGGTGCTCCTGTTTCCTCGCACAGCCAAAGACTTGCAGGTGATAGGTAAATTGGCTGTTGTAAGTTACCCCTAGTGTAGGTAGGAGGTAAGGAATATGGGATTACTGTAGGGTTAGTATAAATGGGTGGTTGTTGGTTGTCACAGACTCGGTGGGCCGAAGGGCCTGTTTCAGTGCTGTATAAATAAATATAGCAGGTGGCTGAATTGATATTGCCTGTTTTAGACTATCACTCACTGTCTGAATTCCCCACATTGTGCCAGGAAATGTTGATACAAAAATAAATATTCTAACACAACAGTTTGCTTAAACACTGTACTACTCCCAGAACTCATACCTTTCCTTTTCCTGTTAACTGATATTAAAGTGTTTTTTATTTACTCCACACAGACCACTGGTCGTAACCAACAATCTTACAAATTATTAAAGATCTCAAGTCCTTTCTATAGATCACAAGAAGGGGGTCTAGTCTGGAGACCCTGCAGTAAAATGTGGCTGACTTATGTCACACTGATTGCAGGTTTGTGTTTGAAGCATGGCTGACACTTACTTTCCCACAAGCACAATGAATTTTATAACTTCCTGTTCTATACATTACAGAAGACATCTGGTTATGAAGAAAAGGCTTTATCATTCATCTCAGCACATTTGAGTGCCTTTAAAATTTACATTAGTCTTTCCTTTTGCTCTGTTTCTACTTCCTTGTAGGCTCTGGACAGCATGTGTCCTCCCCCAGTTGGGTGGGAGCTGCTCTGAAGAAATGACTTTCCCATGACTGCTGCCAACATTATAAGGGGGAAGCAGAAATCATCTGGGGGCACTTTTTTCAAACTTTTTCTGTAATACCAAGGGCTCTGAATGCAAGGCTGACCTCACTTTAAAGACAAACTGAGGTGCTATGGGAGAGATTAGAACTAGGGGACACAGTTTAAATATAAGGGGTCTCCCCTTTATAATTATAAGATGGAGATGCGGAGAATTTTTTTCTCTCAGATGGTCGTTAGTCTGTGAAATTCTCTATCCCAGAAATCATTGGAGGCAGGGTCATTGATTTTTTTTAATACTGAGCTAGACAGATTCTTGATTGACAAGGGAGTCAGAGGTCATGGGGAGTAGACAGGAAAGTAGAGCTGAGGCCACAATCAGATTAGCCATGATCTTATCAAATGGCGGAGCAGACTCAAGAGGCTGAACGGACACTCCTGCTCCTAATTGGTATGTTTATACGTACTAATGTGGTCTTGTATCTCAAGCTGTTCTGTACTGGTCAGGAGAATTGTACAACAGATCATGCACATCTTTTAGAGGTAAGACTTACAGGTTCTGGGTGATGACGGTGTCCTTTCATTCTTTGCACTCTGTTGGCTATAAAGGTCCGACTTAAAATAAGCTTAGGTATTTTGACCGTTCTCATAGCATAAAACCACTCCTAACTCAAACTAAATAGAAAATCTCATGTACAGGTTTTCTATTTTGGAAAAGGAAAAGTGCTGAGGTTGGGGCTAAAGTATGTTGGAGTAGTGCAGAAGGAGCTCTATTCTGAATCTAGCTATTGTCATACTAGGCCCCCACCTGCCAAGAATGAGGCACATTAATTTTGTCATGAACATTGTTTTTTAAATGGTTACTGGAGTGAAGAAAGGATTTGTTAAACAGATCAGCCATGGCTAGAGTAAAACATTTACATACTACAGACATCGAAGGTGAGGAAGCGCATTCCAGAGCCTGCTAAGGAGGACACAATCCACAAGGGCCAGGACTGGTTAGACCAGCTGGTCACATGACTACCTGGCTGTTCCAGGGTTTTCTTTTTAATTGGCCACAGAGAGGTTGAAGAGAGTGTCTGTTTGTCCTGTCAGCTCCCATCTCTTTCTCATAAACCTCTGAAGACACATGAACCCCAAGAGAGAAAGGTCTTCTCCAGTGAACAAGGTTTAGTTTAGTGATACAGCACTGAAACAGGCCCTTCGGCCCACCGAGTCTGTGCCGACCATCAACCACCCATTTATACTAATCCTACACTAATCCCAGATTTCTACCACATCCCCACCTGTCCCTATATTTCCCTACCACCTACCTATACTAGGGGCAATTTATAACGGCCAATTTACCTACCAACCTGCAAGTCTTTTGGCTGTGGGAGGAAACCGGAGCACCCGGAGAAAACCCACGCAGACACAGGGAGAACTTGCAAACTCCACAAAGACAGTACCCGGAATTGAACCCGGGTCGCTGGAGCTGTGAGGCTGCAGTGCTAACCACTGCGCCACTGTGCCGCCCTAAGAAGAATACTGGGCCCCAACGGAAAGCAAGATCTACCTACAATCAAGGAGTCTATAGTGAGCTCGAAGAACCGTAACAACAACTCTTCTGATATTGCCTCAAACCTTTCCGCTTAATTTTTCTTCTGTTTTTTACTGTCTCTATTTTCATGTGGGTATAGCGCATACATACTAGCGTGGGTGCATCATATATCTGTAGGTGTCAACCGAATTAGAGTTTAAATTTAAGTTTAATAAATTTCAACTTATCTTTTTTAAACCTAAGAAAGCCTGTTTGTGCTGGTTTCTTTTCCTTATAATTGGAAAGCAGTGAACAAGGATTCACCAAGGGGGAGTTAAAACACAGTGTGCTTAAAATTAAACCCTGTTACAGTAAGACCAGGTGAAGGCTGAAAGGGAACCCTCGACCTCTTTCTCACCTGATCATAATACTATGCTATAACTTTTTAAAAATTCTTTTGTGGGATGTGCGTGTCACTGGAAAGGCCAGCATTTGTTGCCCATTCCTAATTCCCCTTGTCAACTGAATGGCTTGCTGAGCCATTTCAGAGAGCAGTTAAGAGTCAACCACATTGCTGTGGCTTTGGAGTCACATGTAGGCCAGACTGGGTAAGGACAGCAGATTTCCTTCCCTCAAGGACATTAGTGAACTAGATGGGTTTTTACAACAATTGATGATAGTTTCATGGCACCATTACTAAGACTAGCTTTCAATTTCAGATTTGTATTAATTAATTGAATTTTAATTCCACCAGCTGCCATGATAAGATTATGAACCCGTGTCCAGGGCATTAGCTTAGGCATCTGGAGTAGTCGTTCAGTGACATTACCCCGATGCCACCGTCTCCCCCTCTAACCTGAAATGAACTGAATTACACTAAACTGAACCTAGAATGCTTGGTGCTGATACTGGATACCTGAAACATGTGAGGGCCCCATTCACCAATGTTAACATCCCTCTTTTTAATGAT
Organism: Heterodontus francisci; assembly: GCF_036365525.1. Classification (NCBI taxonomy): domain Eukaryota; kingdom Metazoa; phylum Chordata; class Chondrichthyes; order Heterodontiformes; family Heterodontidae; genus Heterodontus; species Heterodontus francisci. The sequence continues at coordinate 212,337,510 of NC_090371.1, read as the reverse complement.
TACAAAAATTTACCAAGTTAGAAAAAATATATATATTCTCTCTTCCTTTCTGGTTCTCTCCCTCACACCACATTCTGTTTCCTAAGAAAGCAGCAGGCAAAATATTGCTAATTTGCTTCCAGAATCACTCTTAAACTGATTGGTGGGAAGGGAGCTGTACAAGCAGCCCACAGTAAACTGCTTTGTGGTCTTCCCTCCACCCCTGTGGATGAACACAGGAGCACCATTCAGCCCTTCTCCCCAATCCCTTCTCCTGCAAGGAGAGAAAGCAGTGAGGTCTGAATGATCGTAACAGCTTGTGGGCAGAGAAGTGAAGTAAAAAACTATTTGGCCTCAACTGGAGTATTGTGTCCAATTCTGGGCACCGCATTTTGGGAAGGATGTGAATACTTTAGAGAGGATGCAGAAAAGATTTACAAAAATGGTTCCAAGGTTGAGGGACTTGAGTTACATGGATAGATTGGACAAGCTGAGTTTATTCTCCATAGAGAAGGGAAGGTTGAGAGGAAATTTGATGGAGGTGTTCAAAATTATGAAGAGACTAGACAGAGTAGATAGAGAGAAACTGTTCCCATTGGCAAAATGCCTATGAGGCATGTTTGTGAGAGGTCCATTGACTGAGGCTGATTGTGAATGTTGGCTGCTCAGATGGCAATGTGAAGTACCTGCAGAGAGAGGAATGAGCAGAGCTGCAAGATGTGTTGACCTGAGGGGTGCTGTGCAGGAGAATGCTGGGACAGTCAGAGTGTGCGGCTTGGCACCTGGAGGTGCTATACCATCACCTGTCATGCCCTCCTCAGATCCTAGATCCTCTTGGTGCTCTGTCTCCAGGTTGGAGGGAAACACTATTATTCTCACTTCTTCAGCTCCATGCCTACTTAGTTAGAGAGGTTGTCCTCTTCCTCCCATCCTTGGAAAAGCTCACCTCACTGCAGCCCCTCAGAACCCACAGCAGGACCTCCAGATAAGAGTGGGAGATCTGGGGAGAAACCTTCCCAGGTCTCCTCTCCATTCCTGTGGTTGCTGCAGCCTAAAGAAACAACTGCTGGTGAGCCTGTCTGTAAGATGGCATGGTCCCTTTAAGTAGAAATCATTCCTCTGACAAAATAGCCACGTCATCCTGCCTGCCCTCCTTAATTGGTCAAGGAGCCCAGAGGCGGGCACTTAATTGGTCTCCTTCCGGAAACAGCAACCAGAAGTTCCACTATTCTTACATTCGCGGTGCCGGCCTGAAAGTGGTCTCGCAGCTCCACCAAAAACTAAGGCGGTAGATTCTGCCCATAAAGTACAAAAGCAAGGAAGTTATGATAAACCTTTCTAACATACTACTTGGCCTCAGCTGGAATATTGTGTCCAATTCTGGGCACTGCCTTTAGGAAGGATGTGAATACTTTGGAAAGGGTGCAGAAAAGATTTATGAGAATGGTTCTGGGGTTGAGGGACTTCAGCTACATGGACAGATTGGACAAGCTGAGTTTATTCTCCTTAGCGAAGGGAAGGTTGAGAGGAAATTTGACAGAGATGTTCAAAATTATGAAGAGATGAGATAGAAAAGTTCCCATTATATGATTTTAACCAAGGCATAATCAGTAATTGGGTTAATCACTAGGTTCAATAAGCAGAAAGAAGAATTTCATACAAACACATGAATATGTTTGTTACTAATAGCATGCGACCCAATTCCATCCCCATGCATTTTACATAGAATTACATAGAATGTACAGCACAGCTCCATACCAGTGTCAATGCTCTAAACAAGCCGCCTCCCACCCCTCTTCATCTAACCCTATCTGCATCCTTTCTCCAGCATGTATTTATCTTGTTTCCCCTTAAATGCATGTTATTCACCTCAGCTCCTCTTGTGGTAGCAAGTTCCACATTCTAACCACTCTCTGGGAAAAGAAGTTTCTCCTGGATTCCCTACCGAGTTTATTAATAATCATCTTACATTTATGATCTCTAGTTTCGGTCTCCCCCACAAGCGGAAACATCTTCTCTACAAGTACCCTGTGAAACCCTTTCATAATATTAAAGACCTCTATCAGGTCACGCCTCAAATGTTTTTCTAGAGAAAAGAACCCCAGGCAGTTCAATCTTTCATGATAGGCATAATCTCTCAGTTCTGATATCATCCTTATTCATAATACATTTTCTGATTTTCATATAACAGTGCAGTATTTTACTTTCACTGGAAAAATCCCTTTGCATTTGAAGTCTCAGCAAAAGCAACAGCTCCTAAACCTGTTCATATGTAGTGTCGCAATACTGATGTTGATGTGGCAGCATGCTATTTTCATTGGTAACATAGAGGACCCTTAGGAACAGGGGCACATGATGTCTGAGCAGTTTGTTAAGCCCTCCAGAGCCCTTCTGGTATCTTTGACCTACAGCTGCAATGGCTCTGTGGTTGGCAAAAGTACTTTTCCCACCAAAGTTTTTTTTTTCCCCTGTTGATGTCAGATATCAGTTTAACCTTCAGTTTAGGATCAGAATAACTTGAGCTCTTGCAATGTTTACACTCCCCTATTTATTTCAAACTCCAACTTTTACTGAATGCTTTAAAAATGTTACTGAAGATATTAAAGGAGGAATTTTCCAATCTTATGCTTATGGTGGGCAGCCTCATCCACTGAAAATGTACAAGGTGCATGATTTTCCATCCACTTTCCAACCCACCAGCGGGGCAAAATCGGAAAACTATCCCTTTAACACAAAGTAAGCTGTGTAGTTCATAACATATTGAAAAGTTTTAATGCACCAAATAACGACTAAGTTTAAGTTAGAATTCCCTATAGACTCTGCATGCATTCTGTTGAGGGAATGATTTCTTGGCTCTTAAATGAAATGAGTGAGGACTGTAGTCTTCACTCATTCCACAGTAAATGGAGCTCAGAAAGTGAATGATATGCTGACAAAGGGAACATGAGCTACAAATGCTCAGACCCAAAAATGATCCAGAGTTCTTTTTTTCTTGCAGGTTGAGGGGGAGGGAAATTGTTTGGATATAATGAAACCTGAGTTTTTTTTGTTCAAACTCCCAGTATGTGAAAGATGAATATTCTCCTTCACAGCAATCTACTTAATTTCAGATCAAGTTTATCCATCCAGAATGTAACCTCTCATTTGCCTCTTTTTCCAACTGCAATTATTACTTTAAATGATCACATCAAACCATGGAAACAACTGCGCACACTGGGCTGAATTTTATCAGCCTGTCGTGGGTCCTGGCAGCAGGACCAGATGAGGGTGGCATCACCACCCGTCATGTGGCGGTATCACGTGGCAGTCTGCCCATTTGAATGCAAGAGGCATGGGGCCCATCCATTGCAGGATGGGGCGGGCAGTGAGATGCCAATGGCGTCGTCATCGGCGAAGAACGCAGATGCTGGCACCATGTTTAAAATGCTGCCAGCCCTGCTTAAACTGCTGCTTTACTGAGTGACTTCGTACTGCTTCGCTTTTGTACTGCTGTACTGCTTCTGCTGCTGTGCTGCAGCCGACCCCCGTCACCGACCCCACCCGCCCCCCTAACCCCAGCTGGAGGCCCTGTGCTGCTGTGCTGTTGACCAAGGCCGAAGCTGACCGGAAGCCAATAGGGACTATGTCAGGCAGGACACCGGATGGCCCCACACTTCAGTGATGCCTCCCTTCGGATTCTCCTCCAGGCTGTAAGGAAAAGATGGAAGGTCCTCTTCCTAAGTGACGGCAGGAAAAGACCCTCCTGCCTGACCAAGCAAGCCTGGACAGAAGAGGTCAGCAGCTGTGGGGTCACCCTCTGAAATGGTCCATTTTTGTAACAGGATCAATGACCTCCTTCACTCCACCATGGTGAGTCCTCCATGCCCATCTCATCTTTGGGACTTGCATATGACCACACAGGAGAGAGCGGGACAAAGGCTGGGCATGGCTAGAGTGGGGGGGGTGGCAAGGGGCTGAGGCACGGCAGATCATGTCAGATGTATGGCTGCAGCTACAAGACAGCCGGACTTCTCTTTTAGTTTTCCCCCGCACTTCCCTTGAGAGCAAACATGAGGAGGAGGCATTGAAGAGCCCCATTATGGGGGTTGCCACTGGACCAAGTGTCCTGCTGGTCTCTGTTGGATGACTACAGTGTACATCTCTGTGCTAGTAGGAAAAAATGGCCACAATGATAGGGAAAGGGTGAAGACGGGAGGTGGGATCCCACACATCCGAGAACTGACCCCAGCAGAGAAGGAGGCCCTGAAACTAGCTGGCTTCCAAAATAGCCAATCCATAGCAGGTGGGGAGACTGGAGTGTCCATTGTGTTCACGTGCCAACCGTCACCCTTCTAGAGAATGATATCACACATGGTTGGCATAGGCAGATCCATGAAGCAGAGCCCATAAATGTTTGTGTTTTCTCCTTGCATCAATGGCACCTCGTAGGGAAGATCATTTGCTGTCACCGCTCACATTCCTTCATCATCTGAAGATGAGAAGCAAGATTCCTCAGAGGGTGCACCATCACACCGTTCCCCTGAACCCTCCACCAATGCAGATAGTCTCACCTCGGTGGGTATGCGCATGTTCTTAGATGCAGGGTCTCAAGTGGGTGAGAACAACACACACCATCCGAGCAGCTGACAGAGGCCATGACTGGCAAGGCCACTGATAGTCGGAGGCTGTGGAGGCCAAGCCCATGCTGAGCCCCAGGCTGATGATGAGCCTCTGGTGTCAGCAGCACAGAACATGCTGGAGTTGCAGAGAGAGGTAAGGGAACATCTGGCGGAGCTTCCAGAGGCAATGCACAGTCATGCGCGGACGATGGAGGAATCCATCCATGCCATGAGTGCTGCCATGTTTCAGACTTGCAAGCCTATGGCTTCCTCAATTGAGAAGTTGGAAGCCCTCCTGGAGAGACAGGTCCCAGGGATGCACGCAGACCTGCACACCCTTTCCTTGGCCATGAGCTCGACACAGCAGTGGCAAGGCGAGAGAAGGATGAGGCGCCTGGAGGCTTTTCCAGATCCTCGACCATCAATGGTCAACAGGAAGGTTCAAGTGAGCCTTGAAAGGGAGGAGAAGAGGCTGACCTCAAGAGCTGGGAGCTCTCCTCAGGGCACTCTGAGTGTGGACAGGGGCTCCTCAGCCCCTCCCCCAGTGACCCCAGCTCCAGTAGCTGCAACAACCAAGGAGGAACCCCTCAACCAACCAAAGCCCTCCAGGCCTCAGGCAGCCAGAGGACGCACACCAAAGTCATCTCAGGCCTCAGCAGCACGTTCCGCACCCTGCCTCAACATCATCTGCCAGCGCAGGGGGAGCACTTCATAGAAGCTCACGAAAGCGCATGAAGGAGAGCACCTAGATGCACTTGGGGTTTTCATGGGTGTGTGCAACTTGGTCTTATTATTAGGTATTGTGAACGTTTAAATAAACGGGGGTCACTTTCATTGTTGAGAATTTCTCATGCTTTCCCTGCTGCCCTGTCAGATGCCACCTCATGCTTGCTCCCTCATGGGCTGCCAATGCAGGGGCAGGCTGCGTATGGGCACCTTCTCAGATTTGTACATGTGCCCAGTGAGCCTGGACGCAAGGCACAGGATACGATAGGAATGAGGTGACACAAGAGTTATTTGAGATCGCTTGGAACGGGCATCATGGTGGCAGAAACCAGGTATGTATGAGCTTGTCTCTCAATGGTCCTTGTCTTCAGTGCAAACGCTTCATTATTGCACACTGCCTGCTCAGCATTTTCCTCCACATCCCGCTCTTTGGATGAGGAATGGTGATCAATCATGTCCTCTTGATGCACCCCCTCTGCAGTGATAGATTGTGCAGAGTACAGTAGACCACGATTGGTGAGAACTTCGCTGGGGCATGCTGCAGGCCTCCACCAGATCGATCCAAGCACCGGAATCCCATCTTCAGCAGCCCAATGGCCCACTCGATGTTCACTCGGGTGGAGCCGTGGCAGGTGTTGTATCTCTTCTCTGCTGCAGTGCAAGGGATCCTCACAAGCGTCAGTAGCCATGTCTTCAATGGGTACCCCACGTCCCCGAGAATCCATCCCTGAAGGCGAGTGGGGGGCCAGAAAATCTGTGTGACCTGGAACTGCCGGTGTATGTGGACGTCATGTCTGCTTCCTGGGAAGTGGGCACACACCTGCAGGAAATACTTCCAGTGGTCACAGACCAGTTGAACATTGATTGAATGGTGATGAAGGCAGCTGGTTGCTCCGTGGGAGCCTTGATGGCTACATGATGGCTCGATGACACCTTGCACCTGGGGGAATCCAGTGATAGCCCCGATCCCAATGGCCCTCTCTGCCTGACTGACAGGGTCAGTCCAGTAGTGCATATAGTCATCGGCCCTCTTGAACAGGGCATTGGTCACCTCCTTGATGCAGCAGTGGGATGCTGCCTGGGAGACTCCACACATGTCCCCGGATTACAGGAAAGAGCCTGAGGCATAAAAGTCAATTGCCATGATGATCTTCAGGCCCATGGGCAAAGGAGATGTCTATCAAAGTCCATGGGTCACAGTTAGTCCTGCAGCAGGGCACATAAATCAGTGACGGCCTCCCTAGTCTCCGCTGACACTATCGCTCGGACATCTGGAGGTAGCTGAGTGGAATCCGGCACACCCATTGCCACAGATGAGCCCCTCTTGGCACAGCTGGGTGTTGTGGCTTTCCTAGGTGATCTTCACCAGCTTGCCTGTCAGCCGCCTGGCCCTGCCTCCCTCTGAGTCTCTGCTGTGCAGCAAGGGGATTTACAAAAACTGGGTGTATGAGACCCATTCCTGCTGGTCACTCCTCCTCCTGTGCACTGTCATTAGAGAGAGGACCTTGCCTTTGCAGCCTTCCCCTTGCCACACCCCTCTGAACAAAGGCTAATGCCCCTCTGCACTCACCCTTGCCTCGAGGGCCGCACTGCTGTCGGGCAATGGCCACCACACCCCCTGTTCCACTTCCTGGATTCATCCAAAACTCCCCATGGCTGCCTCCCTGAGGCAAGGCCTCAGTGCCGTCATCTTTAAACAGCCGGGGATCTGAAGGCACCCAATTCCCATGTGCCGTTCATTAAATAGAAAACTCCCCCCACTAAATAGAGTCAAGCTGATGCTGTCATGCTCATGCAAGGAGAATTTATGAACTATGTAATGAACTTATGAAACAAACCCAAAACAGACACTTTTCCTAAAAAATAAAATGGAGTCAAGAGGTCAAATTACCTTATCCTGTACTGCGAATACGCATGGAAAGTACAAGAACCCTGAGCCCAATCTTCATGTCTGGACCAGCCTTGGAGAAGGCATTAAAATGTAAACGGCCCATTCTGTGTTAATGGTTAATTGGGTTAACAATGGCATGGCAGGCTTGGTGACTCCAAATTCAAACTCAAGAGAATGATTGTGAAAAAACTCCATTTTATCAAGATGGAATGAAATCCCATGGTCGAACAATGGCCCCACCATCAGACACTATTTATGAGAACAATGAGAAAGAAACACAAGTCACATGACAGAAACCAGATTTCTGATAAGGAGCTTAATAAAGGTATAATCCAGAAGAAGAAGAGAGAGATCCATCTCTGCCATTGAAGAGACAGGACCCCGCCTAAGATTACCAGCTTTGAATTACATGTAGGCAACGAATGGAGTTTGGTCTTGAACTCCCTACCTGAGAAATCATACCGGGACTTTGCCAGTGACCTTTGGCTGGAATATAATAAAAGCAGTCTGCATCCATCTTCCTAAACTTCCAAAGTCTTTCTTCAGTGAACAAGGGAAAAGAATCCAGGACACTTTTAAACCATCAGACCTAAATGTTACCTTTTAATCTCTATTTTTTCTTGCGTGTATGTGTGTATCTGTATGCATGTGAGAGTGGGTGAAGTTGCGTACATTTTTGGGTGTTGTATAATAAACATTTATCTTTCTTTTAAACTTACGAGAAAACCTGTCATTTGTCTGCTTGTTGACCATTAAAACGTCCGGGGGATAAAATACATTTTTTTTAAAAAACACTCTCTTCTGTCAGTTGAGAGGTGAAAAGGGGAAAACATCCTTATCAACTCCCACCTGTCTGTAACAGTGCAAATCCATGGTAAATACCTTTCCAACAATTATAATTACAGTCCCACTGCATCGTAGCAGCAATGCTGCCTTGGACCTTTCCAGCCGCTGACAAAATCTGGAACCAACGTCACGACTTAGGGTTTCCAGGCGGGCGTCTCCCCTCCCAATTTTTCATCCCCCCATACCTTCATCCCGCTCCTGCTGGCCAGATAAAATCCAGCCCACTTAAAGAACAGGCAGTGCATTACCATAGGTTGTCCAGTGATGCACATGGAGTCCATGTGTTGCCACTAGCTGGGCCTTAGATTATGTCTTTCTCACATCAATTTATGCAGCATAGAAGCATGGGAACAAGAGTAATCGATTCAAGCCATCGGGCCTGCTCCATTCAATTAGATCATGACTGATCTGTACCCCTTCATTTTCCTGCCTTTGCTCCATATCCCTTTCTATCCTTACCTACAAAAATCCATCAATCTCAGACTTCAAAGATTCAATTGACCCGTTTGGGGGAGAGAGTTCAGATTTCTACTACATTTAGCTGTGATGAAGTGCTTCCTGATTACGCTCCAGAGAATGGTCTAGTGCTAATTTTAAGATTATGTCCCCTCATTATTGATTCCTTCAGCAGAGGAAATAGTTTCTTTCTCTCAAATCCTTTTAACAGTTTAATCACCTCAGATCTCTATTCTCAACAGAAAACAAGTCAATTACATTTTTGCATGACATTTTTAATTTTTAACTGTAGATAACTTAGTGAACCAAATTATTCCCTTGTGCGTCTTGAGTATCATTGTTATGATGGTTGTATTACCACAGCATAGGTATAACGTTAACAATGTACAACATGAGGTGGAGACACAATCAGGAGAATAGATGGGTTTGGAGAAAGTAGATTGTGTCCACTTTCAGAATATTCACTTCTGTCACTGCTTTAGTGGTAGTTCAAAATCTTACCACCCACCAGACTCATTAACACCAATCTCACCTCAATTTCAATACTCAATTTTCAATTAACTTTCACTCTCCACTCTGTAGCAGCACCCCCACACCACCCCACCTCCCCCCCACTCCCCCCCCACCACCCCCCGCACCTGCTCACACACCGCTGCCTGTGTAATTCTACGTATGTTTTAATGATCAGCCTCTAAAAAGGCCTCCACAAATAAAAATACACTTTTTTAACATTTAGTTAATTTTCTTGAATCCAGCTTTGGACTGGACAGCCTTAAAGCAGCACAAAATATGGACAATAATTCAATTAGCACTTTCTATCCATATGGCACCAGTGAAATAAAAGGTCCAAGATGTCCCAGTAGCAGAAGAAGAAGAAAACTTCATTCAGCAAGGTAACAGGTTTGAGGTTCAGGCATGCTAGTATCACAGTGATTTCCCTCAAGTCCTGCGGAATGTCCCAGATATCGCTTGCTTCATTCCGCAGATGCACAGATTGTTACAGCACCAGAATACATTCCTAGATCGCAGATGACTGACCTGTGCTGAGTCTGCTATTCTCACCTGGGACATCAGTAAAATCTTTTCAATTGGATTGGACAGACAAATTCATCCCGTGTTCCTCCTCCTGTCAGCTATTCAATAAACCTACAGTGATCTATATGTGTGGGCATCAAATGCACACAGGCCTGGCGTTGGCTTTGCTATCTCCCATGATTGAATACCCTACTAACACTCATCACTGAGGCTCACAATTGAGCTGGAGCTGGAGAGCACTTAATTGACATATGGGGAGGCAAAACTCAGTTTCTGGTTGAAATGGAGTTGGTGGAACTGCTGCATTGTCCACCTAAATCCAAGAGCAGCTTAAAGTACTTTCAGGTTTGGGTCTCATTTGAATGTGGCCGGTGAGCTGTGAGTACCAAATAAGCAACTCACTGCAGTTTGCCAGTGGCGGCAGGGCAGGATATCGGCTGGTTTCCAGATTGAGCCAGTGGTAGGTAGGACCAGGGTTTTGTGGGGGGAGTGGGGGCGGTGGTTCAGGAGATGGGGGAAGCCCATGCGGGAGTATTTCTGATCCTCTAGATCCCACAGAAATTCTCCCCATAACAAACCTGGGCTTTACATAAATACATAAATGTCAATATTCTCTCGTTGTAGACTTTTTCCAGTCGGTTTACAAATATATTTGAAATGAGTTTAATTATGAAATTTTGATTTCGTGTCAGATATTCTATTAAGATTGAGAATCTTCTACATTACAAATGCATTTTAATAAATTGCAATATGAAAGCTCCCCTCCAAGCCACACACCATCCTGACTTGGAAACATGTCGCTGTTCCTTCACTGTCGCTAGAACAAAATTCTGGAACTCCATCCCGACCAGCACTGTGGGTGCACCTACCTCACATTGACTGCAGCAGTTCAAGAAGGCAGCTCACCACCACCTTCTCAAGGGCAATTAGGGATGGGCAATAAATGCTGGCCTCGTGAGTAAGGCCCACATCCCACAAATGAATAAAAAAAGAATGAATACTTTTAGAAAGATGTTTCTTTTGAATTTGTCTGCCTACATAACAAATTTAGAATACACTTCAGAAAATAATTTAATTAATTGTGTAGCACTTTGGGATAGAGAGTGCTTTATAAATGTAAGGATATTATTTTATATCGCCACGTTGAATCTTCCCACCTTCTATTTTCATTTCTTAATTTTTCCACTGATCTTTCCGTTCTTTTCCTCCCCCAAGTTAAGGTCCCCACAAGAGATCAAAATCACTGAGAACTCAGATTCCAGCACAAATGAAATATAGGGAAAGGTTGCTCACATCTGCTGTGATATAAACAATGCAGTCAGCAAGTGATGAGCTTTGACAGACACGCAACAGACTGGCTGAGGCTATCAGAGAGTCATGTAAAACATAGTTGAAAGCAAGTTCTTGGGCAGGACTGCAAATCCTTGACTATCACAGCACCAGCACACAATTTGTGGGAATTTCACATCTTGGGTCAAAGCACCTAATCTGTACATATAAGATGGTAGATGGCTGGTAGAGTTACATGGCAACAGGTCAAGTAAACAATTATGATGCTGTCATAAACTGTGAGAGCAAATCTTAAGAGGTTTTATGAACGCTAACAGAACTATGGGATGAAACCACAGCCTTAAATGCACTGCCCAAGTAATATTGTACTTCATACTATACAGTCAGTAGTGCTTTTTTAAAAAATAAAGATGAATTTCATAACTTCTACTGCTACTCACAGGCATGGTGAGCTGAATTAGCGAGCCCGCCACAGATCCTGGCGGCGGACCCGAAAACATGCACCGTTCCCGCTATTCATGTGGGCAGCTGCCCCACCGTGATCACACGGCAGGTGGCTATTATGCACAATGGAGGTGCAGGGCCTGTCCAATCATGCGGCAGAGGCAGGATGCGAGACGCCGAATACAGCGGCAGATGATTCTGGAGCAGGTGCTGGCGCCATATTTAAAGGCCTGACAGCCCTGCTTGCATTGCTTCCTTGCACCCATTTGCTGCTAGCTGCTCAAAACTGTGTTGCTTTGACTCTGGGCATCACACCTCCACCACCCGCCGCCCGCTCACCGAAGCAGACCCCACAGCATGGCAGCGGCAAGACATAGGGTGGCCCCATGCTTTAGCGATGCCTCCCTCCAGATTCTCCTCCAGGCTGCAAGGGAAAGGCAGGAAGTCCTCTTCCCCAGCGATGGCAAAAAGAGGTCCTCCCGCCTGACCAAGCAAGTCTGGGTGGATATCACACAGGAGGTCAGCAGCCGTGGGGTCACCCGATGAAACTAGGTACAATGCCAAAAGAGAGTAAATGACCTCCTGCATTCTGCCAAGGTGACTGCTCCATACCAATCTCCTTTTTAGTGATTGCAAGAGGCTATGCAGAAGGAAATGGGACATGGGGAGGGAAGCACGACAATGACAATGGCAGAGGGGGTTAGGCATCACGTCATCCTGACAGATGCATGGCTGCATCTCCGTCACAGGCCATCTTCTTTCACAGCTCACCCACACCCCCGCCTCCCCCTTACCTCCCCTAAGAGCTGATGGGAGCATGAGCTATATGTGATATAAAAACAAGAAATGCTGGAAATACTCAGTAGGTCTGGCAGCATCTATGGAGAGAGACGCAGAGTTAACGTTTCAGGTCAGTGACGCTTCATCAAGGTTCTAACTCTGCTTCTCTCTCCACAGATGCTGCCAGATCTGCTGAGTATTTCCAGCATTTTTTATTTTTATTTCAGATTTCCAGCATCTGCAGTATTTTGCTTTTATTATAGCTATATGTGATTGCCCTGTTGGGGATGAGGGGCTGAATGGCGCAGTGGTTAGCACCGCAGCCTCACAGCTCCAGCGACCCGGGTTCGATTCCGGGTACTGCCTGTGTGGAGTTTGCAAGTTCTCCCTGTGTCTGCGTGGGTTTTCTCCGGGTGCTCCGGTTTCCTTCCACATGCCAAAGACTTGCAGGTTGATAGGTAAATTGGCCATTAGCAATTGCCCCTAGTATAGGTAGGTGGTAGGGAAATATAGGGACAGGTGGGGATGTGGTAGGAATATGGAATTAGTGTAGGATTAGTATAAATGGGTGGTTGATGGTCGGCACAGACTTGGTGGGCCGAAGGGCCTGTTTCAGTGCTGTATCACTAAAACTAAAAAAAATTGTCATGCTGATCGCTCTGTGAGTATGACTATCTCCCTCTTTCCACTTGCAGGACAAGAGGGCCCATAGCAGGGGGGAGACATCCCTGACTGGCGGAGACATCCCAGATCACCGGCCTCTCTCCACAGCAGAGGAGGAGGCACTGGAATTGACAGGGACCCAGGGCAGCCGCTCCATATCCGATAGAGAGACTGGAGTCTCCGCACAAGAGAGTGAGGATTAGCTTCAATCGACATACTTCTAGAGACCCACATCACGTATGGATGGCACGACGAGATCTGCACAGCCTAACCCACACATCTTTGTGTTCTCTCATGCAGATTAGCATGCACATGAGACTGCAGCTACAGGGGGACAGCCAACAACCTCTGAAGAGGAACACTCAGAGGCTTCTTTGTCACATGACTCTCCTGAACCTTCCACCTGTGCAGATACTTTCACCTCAATGGGTTTCCACTCAGCTGTAGAATCAGGGTCACAAGCTGGTGAGAACACCACACACGTGCCCGAGCAGCTGGCTGAAGCTGAGACAGCCAAGGCTCTGACAGTCGGAGGACTGTGGGTGGCCAGGCCCATGCTGAGCCAATTGTCATGCAAGGACTCGGCCCTCTGCAGTGCTAGATTGTGCAGAGCACAAGAGACCGCAACAATACAGGTAACCCTCACTGGGACATACTGCAGGGCTCCACCAGCAGAATCTCATCTTCGGCAGCCCAATGGCCTGTTTGGTCATTCAGGTGGAGCCTCCTGCGTTGCATTGTGAGGGTTCCTCACAGGCATAAGAAGCCATGTCTTCAATGGGTAGCCCTTGTCCCTGAGAATCCATCCCTGAAGGCGATTGGGGGCCTGAAAAGCTCCGGCACCTGGGACAGTCAAAGTATGTAGGAGTCATGGCTGCTTCCCGGGAAACGCCTTCAGTGATCGCAGACCAGTTGAACATTGATTGAATGGAAGCCCTTCCTGTTGATGAAGGTGGCTAGTTGGTCCATGGGAGTCTTGATGGCCACATGTGAGCAGTCTATCATACATTGCACCCGGGGAAATTCAGCTATGGCCCCGATCCCAATGGCCCTCTCCAACTGAGTGTCAGGGTCGGTCCGGTAGCGCACATAGTCGCCAGACCCTCTTGAACAGAGCATTGGTCACTTCCTTGATGCAGCAGTGGGCTGCTACCTGGGAGACCCCACACATGCCCCTGATGGATCCTTGGAATAATCCAGACACGTAAAAGTTTAGTGTCACTGTGATCGTCAGGGCCACTGGCATAGGGTGGCACCCAAATTCCATAGGTCGTAACCCGTCCTGCAGCAGGCACAGAAATCAGTGATGGCCTCCCTGGAGAGCCGTAGTCTTCATTGACAATGGCGCTCAGACATATGGAGGTATCTGATTTGATTCCAGTACACTCTCTGGCGCCTTCTTGGCATGGCCAGCGGCTGCTGCTGCTGCTGTTGCTCTCATTGTGGAGCTTCAAGGGCAGGTGCAGGTGCCTCCCTCTGTCACACAATGGGGGTCCTAAATATCTGGCAGACTCCCTGATGATCCTCAGTGCCCTCTCTTGCTGATGGCCGACCCTCACATCCAGCAGAATGGACAGCCAAACATCTCACTCAACCTGCACAGCCACGCAAACTCAACCCCCCTTGCAGAGCACCCGAGACCCCCACCCTCCTTGCAGAGCACCCAAGACCCCGACCCCCCTTGCAGAGCATGCGAGACCCCAACCCCCCTTGCAGAGCACCCAAGACCCCAACCCTCCTTTGAAGAACACCAAAGACCCCCACTCCGCCTTGCAGAGCACCCAAGACCCCGACCCCCCTTGCAGAGCATGCTAGACCCCAACCCCCCTTGCAGAGCACCCGTGAACCCAAGCCCTCCCACCTTGCAGAGCACCTAAGACCCAAGCGCCCTTACAGAGAACCCGATACACCAACCCCCCACCTTTGCAGAGCACCCGAGATCCCGACACCCCCTTGCAGAGCACCCAAGACCCCAACCTCCCCCTTGCAGAGCACCCGAGACACCAACCCCCCACTTGCAGAGTGCCCAAGACTCCAACCCCCCTTGCAAAGCACCCGAGAACCTGACCACCCTTGCAGATCACCCGAGACCCCAACCCCCTTTGTAGAGAACCCAAGACCCGAATCCCCCTTGCACAGCACCTGAGACCCCACCCCCCACCTTGCAAAGCACCCGAGAACGCAATCCTCCGCATGCAGAGCACCCGAGAACCTGACACCCCTTGCAGAACACCCAAGACCCCAACCCCTTACAGAGAACCCGACACACCAACACCCCCCCCCCTTTGCAGAGCACCCAAGAATACAATCCTCCCCTTGTAGAGCACCCGAGAACCTGACCCCCCCCCCACCCCCCCCCCACAGAGCACCCGAGTCACCAATACCCCCCTTGCAGAGCACCCGAGACCTGGTCAACATTCAGGCTTGGGCTGATATGTGGCAAGTTACATTCATGCCACACAAGTGCCAGGCAATAACCATCTCCAACAATAGGGAATCCAACCATCTCCCCTTGACATTCAATGGCATTACCATCGCTGAATCCCCCACTATCAACATCCTGGGGGGTTACCATTGACCAGAAACTGAACAGGAGTAGCCATATAAATACTATGGCAACAAGTGCAGGTCAGAGGCTGGAAGTTCTGCAGTGAGTAACTCATTTCCTGTCTCCCCAAAGCCTGTCTACCATCTATATTGCACAAGTCAGGAGTGTGATGGAATAATCTCCACTTGCCTGGATGGGTGTAGCTCCAACAACACTCAAGAAGCTCGACACCATTGAGGACAAAAGCAACTCGCTTGATTGGCATCCCATCCACCACCTTCAACAGTCACTCCCTCCACCACTGATGCACAGTGGAAGTAGTGTGGACCAGCTACAAGATGCACTGCAGCAATGCACCAAGGCTCCTAGACAGCACCTCCCATGCACGTGACCTCTACCACCTAGAAGGACAAAGGCAGCAGATGTATGGGAACACCATCACCTGCAAGTTCCCCTCCAAGCCACACACCATCCTGTCTTGGAACTATATCGCCGTTCCTTCACTGTCGCTAGGTGAAAATGCTGGAACTCCCTTCCTAACAGCACTATACCTAGCTACTATAACAGTATACCTAGCCCACATGGACTGCAGCTGTTCAAGAAGGCAGCTCACCACTACCTTCTCAAGGGCAATTAGGGATGGGCAATAAATGCTGGCTTGGCCAGCGACGCCCACATCCTATGAAGGGACAAAAAAAAAATTGAATCGCGATGAATTAGATATAAATGTATCAAAAGTAAGTGCTCAGCAATTTAAAATACATTCCCGTCGTATTGGGGCAGCGATTCCACTTTAATGCTTTCCCACCATTGACTAAATCCGGATCCAACGTCATGACACCAGATTTCCAGGCAGATGCTTCCGACGTAATTGTCCGTCCCACCATGCCACCATTCCTGCTCCAAATGACTGCACTAAATTCAGCGCGGTAGGTGCATGATGTGAATTGAAATGGAGTAAAGGTAATAGTTTACCTTTGTGATCTCACTGGATAATGTTACCAAATGATTTTCAGCTACAGATTACAGGGAAGTTCGCTAAAAAAACAATGCAACTGGTTACTTGATGTTATTTGTTGCATTGCTTGAGTTTTATCTGTTTTTAAATTTCTTGTGTACTTACAAAGAGACCAAAATCCTCTGTGGGGCTGGTTTACATTAGCAGTATGGAAATTTCCTGCAGTCCGACTCTTCTCCCTCTGGATTTTAGACAGCATTCCAGTCATTGGCACATTCCATAGTCTTTCATACAATTTTTCAACATTTTGACCAATGTTAATTCTGTAACGGCCAATGGCTTATTCTCTCAGCCTGTATATTCATTCTTATGATTGTGTTTTCCACAATCCTGCAGAAAATTGAAATGAAATGGCTGACATTCACATATTGTTATATAAACAAGACTGACTCCAGCCTTTTCCAAGTTTAAAGTGTGATTCTTTCCAACATCTGGGAACCAGAAGCAACATAAAGACGAAACACATATGATAGTATTTTATTTTTGATCTGGTTTGTCACTAGGTTTGGGAGGATGCTGTAAAACAAACTTCATTCTTAACTGAGTGGTGTTAAAACTATAGCCAGACTCATGATCACTCACAGCTAACAATAATGTCAATTAGTTAACATGTTTAAAGTAATGCTGGATGAATATATGGTTAGGAATAGGATAGAAAGGATAAATACTGATTGAAATGATTGAATGTTCTAAGGAAAATTATATACCTTGCTACATGGGATCATGGAAATGTCATGCCAGAGAAAACAACTGATTACAGGAAAATAATGCAGGATGGAAGGTTGATATTCTGAAGTGTTGTTTGACATATGTTGGGGGCAACTTTGCAAAATCAGGTTCGCCTTCCGACCAGGCGACTCCAGTGGCTTCATTGATAAGGAGCTTCCCCACATATCTTGGAATGATTCCATAGGAAACAATGGGGTGCTGTGACTGCAGACCAGTGTCACAGCCACTCCTGAGCCACTGGACCCTAAAAAACCAGACTAAATGCTGGGAAATCTGCTCTCTCTGTGCTGGTTGTAAAATTAGTGAAATTAGTTTGTTCAGGCATGGGTCCATGATACAAATCTGACTCTAGTTCAACACAAATTGGCAATCTCGCCAGAAAGACTATACAGACTGCTTCTAATTGAGTTGGAAAATACACAGCAGTGCAGTAGCAAATTCTTTTTTGATGTTGAAGTTAAGCAGTTTATTGGGGTAAAGTAGAAACAGCTTTACATTCAGCTGTGTTATACCTGATCTGTGAGCTTTTTGATGCTTGCCCAAGAAAAGAAAAAATTGTGCTTCTTCATAACGGCCTCAAGTTGCCCAAGCTCCAGAGTGGCTCAGGCTGGTCCAAGGTCATAACCTCTTATGTTTTCTATGTTGCTACTCCAGGGCACACAAGTACGCTCACTGTTAATGACATAACTGAAGCAGTGCAGCTGGAGTAGGGGCTAAACTTGGCTTGAGGATCCTCTTGGTGGTGAGAAAATTAACTATTTGCTAAAATGTCAGACATTTCTGGTATGTGTGTATTATTATCCCTTTAATAAGGCAATTGTATGAAATAAAAAGTTTTTCTCCTGGACTTTTCTTGACCTTTAAGGAAGGCTTTTAGTCAATATGATTTCAGCAGGTAGATGTGATTGAACTATAGCAAGTAAACAAGCTACTGCTTTTTTTAATGGTGACAGTGTTCAATGCTTTACATTGTCTTTGAAATATATCCATGGATATTTCTTCTGAAATGTAAACTTAGAAGTTAACAGGCTGTAAATTTACAAATTATTGAGAGGGGTAGAATGTTCCCCAAAAATGTTGTGGGGAATATGTAACATCACATAGAGAATACCTCCTGCCTGCATGAATAATTTTGTATTATTTAATAATGAAAGAGTTGTCTGATAAATATACACTTAATGATGTAAAATCATCTCAACCCTTACTAGTTTACACATGGTCAGAAGTCTGCTAATGTTGCAATGTTTGCCCCTGTCCACAATGCCATTTTACATCCCACTGAATTCAGTGTGTTCAGGGAGATCCTCCCAAAGTCATCACAGTGAGATGGGCCTGATCAGGGATAAACAATGACTAATGAAAATGAAATGGATGTGGTGCTTTCTCTAAGGTAATTAAACTTGAACTATGTTTCTACTATGACTGCTGCAAACCTCAGTAAATTATGTTAATTAAAGAAATATGTTAGAATGATTTATTATCTATTTCTCATCAATTGTGGATCTTTTTCAAAAATCCGAAAGGAAGGGCGTTTTGGGCAATTACAGAAAGGGTTTGGCAATATCAGCTTGCCTCTGATCAAGTTAAGAAGAATCTTATGACCCTAGACTTCCACTCATTAGAAACGATGCAATCCTTTAGTAATAGGAATGACTGAGGAATAAGAGCACATTCCATGGAAAAGGCACAGTAGAATTCATACTTTTTTTATATTTGCTCAAGAAATATGAAAATGTGCATTTTCTGCACAATTGTGTGGAATGAAAACTTTCACCATTTTGATTTTTAGTGAATACTTGTGCGCACCGACATGAGGGATGTTCGTGCTGGGGAACCAATCACCATTTTTTCTTTTCTTGGGCAAGCATTAAGAAGTTCGCAGATCAGGTATAACACAGCTGAATGTAAAGCTGTTTCTACTTTACCCCAATAATCTGCTTAGCTCCAGCTTCAAAAAGAATTTGCTACTGCACTGCTGTGTATTTTCCACCTCAATCAGAAGCAGTCTGTATAGTCTTTCTGAGCGGGATTGCCAATTTGGGCTGATCTAAAGTCAGATTTTGTCATGGACCCATGCCTGAACAAACTAATTTCACTAATTTTACAACCAGCAAAGAGGGAGCAGACTTTCATCTTGCCAGTTTGGCCAGAATTCAAACCTTGCTCCCAGAGGTTATTAGACTATGTGCGAAACTCAACATACCACCTAATCCTCTGAACTTTAGTAATTATTCAAAATTGCTGTGCACAAATTTTATGATAATAATATGAATGTCTGATGGACCCGACATTAATCTCATTGGTAGGGCCACAAGGGAAGTAAGTTGGAATGAACAGTCAAGCTGCAGGAGTTACTTAACTTAATGCAAATACAAAATAAAAGAATAAATGACTGAGGCTCCAGAAGGACGACTAAAGCAAATAATGAAAAGGGTTTACAATATCTAATTGAGAGCAGTAACTAACAATGTCTCATGGCGTTCAATACATCAACTAAAAGCTACTTGAAGAAAAACATTGTGAAGCATTATGGGGCTACAACAGTTTTGCTTGCTCCACAGGTTTGCCAGGGCTCAGGAAACCCGGCAGTGAAATGGAAGCAGGATTGCCTTGTTGGCCGGAATGAGCAGGCGTGATCCCTCTAGCTCCCCAAGGAAGCTCTTGGCCTCCCCTGGCCCTAATTGCCAGCTAACCCACTGCTCCACCTATCCCAATTGCCGACCTCTGCCCCTCCAATCCCTCCCGATCGTGACCTCTCTCTCTCTCTTCCCCTCCTGATTGCCAGGGACTGTCCTTAAGGGTCCCCGGCTGAGGCCTCTGGCCACTAGTGTTCCCTCTCACCTGCTGACCAGAATGTTCATTTGCCCAGCAGTCAAACAGGAAACAAAACTAAAAATTGTTAATAAGGTTCTGGTGTTAAGTTGAGCAGGATCTCTGCATCCCCAGCCTTGCCGTGGTTTCTCAGCTGTTTTTGGCCTTACCCTCACCCTTCCTACCGCCATATAAATATTGGGTCCAAGGCGTCCAGTGGGAAGCCGCAATAGACCTAGCATGGGTATTCCACTCAAGTTGGTCTATTCCCCACTCCCACTAGACTTCATGCTACAGCCTTAAGATGGTTCTGTACTGGAGCTTAAGCCACCAGCAGCACAATAGCTGTGAATGCCATTGTCATTCACTGCTCCAGTCGGGGTGGCCTGCTGGGCTTGAGCTTCTCCCTGATCAACAGCTGTTCATACCACTCTGGTGGTACCATTAACAACAACATAATCGAGAAGGAGAAGGCTCAAACTCCAGTAGGCTACCAGAGTCAGGAAGGAGCCTCAGGCCTAGCAGAATGGGATAGCAATGTCAGTGGTAGGTATTAGAAAGGGGAAGTTCAAGTTCCAGTAGGCGACCACAGTACAGAAGTGGCCTGAGGCCCAGCAGGCTGGGCAATATCAATGGCATTGGCAGCTATTAGGGAGAAGAAGATTCAGGCTCCAGTTAATAATGATATAAAATGTTAATTTTTTGACCTTCTGATGAACCTCTTGAACTGCTTAAATGGATTTTAGATTTTAACTGTTCCCCCTTCCCCTTTTTTTCCATACTCTCATTGATCCCCCACCTTCATCTCCCTTCCTCCTCCTCCTCTTTGTCTGATTTCCTCCTGTTCTTTCCCTTTCCTTCCCATCTCTGACTTCCCCTTCATTCTCTCTTCCACCTTCTCCCAC